>NC_042513.1:6600000-6817500 GCF_900963305.1 Echeneis naucrates | reverse complement strand
TTACATTTAGATAAAAAATTAAGACTTTTAAGCACTTCTTTAAACCATAAAGCAATTATTCCACTAAAAACAGAACGCACCTATAAATAAAATAAAATAAAAAAAAAAATGAACAGAATGATATCCAATAGGACAATATTGATGGAAAAATGGAAAACCCTAGACTTCTTTTAGAACATAAGATGAATGTGTCCTACCGAAAAACAAAAGGAACACTTACACAGCCATATAGTGCCGAAATGAAAATAGAAGTCTGTCCAACTCCTCAATCTTCAATTATCACACTGAAATAACACATTTTGAGAAAATAAATATCGCACATCTGCTAGAAATAAATAATGATTACTGAAACACCTCACTATGTTAAATGCTAAGTGAGACAGATTTCATATACGCGACCACTTCATTTCATGGTATGAGGATGGTCATATGTGTAAAGCACTAGTGCGGCTTCGAGTGTCTCTCGCGGCTGTTACCTTGAGGTAGATAACACATTTACATTAACGCCTACGATAATGGTTGCTGCTGGCATCATGTGTCAGATTTACAGTATGAAAGGATTATAAAGGAAACTTTCTTTGGGGAAAAATTTTATAAAGTCAGAAACAAACCAGGGGGGGAAAAAAAACAAACAAACAAAAAAAAACCCCTCATAAAATAAAAATAAAGACAACCTGTCTTCTTTCTCTTTCATATCTTGTCCCAAGAGAAGCTGTTTGAAAGCCCACAGCAATGTTAGCATCTAACATTGTCCTTTCAGTCTCACCCAACAGCCAAACTTCAACTCTGGAATCCTTTCCGCCTGTTCATCCACTTCACTTCTCTCCATTCAATCTGCAGTACTTAAATATACGAGTGACGTGCCAGTTTAGCTATGAGGGGGTAGACATTAATCCATGAAGGCCTGGTGATCAAGGCTGAGAGTGACCAAAACTTTAAAAATATAATTAATCACCCCTCAACTCTAAAAAAAACAAAACAAACACACACACACAAAAAAAACAAAACAAAACAAAACAAAAAACAATGGTAATGATGATAATACTAACAATAATAATGATAATTAAAAGCAACCATATTAAAAAGGTATGAAATGATTCAAGTACAATAGTACACCATATTATTAAAAAACATAAAAACAAAACTGTCTAGATTTTGCACTGTGAGGGAGGATATATTTCTTTAATTAAGATGCTTGAAGATGCTGCTATACGTTTTGTGGTCAATTTGTGGGGAGCATTTGACAGCACAGGGGGTGAGGGATGCCTGGATGGATTTCAGAGGCAAGTCATCTGTGCTGTCAAAGTCAGGCAGGGCCAGAGAGTCCAGCTGCATATTAAGCACAATCTCTGTATTCTTGCTGAGGAAGCTCTCATCCAACTCTCCCCCCTCCGAGGGCTCCGTCTCTGGGCTGGCCACACTCTCTCCGACACCCTCTTCCTTCCGGCTGAACAGGCGGTCCAGGTAGCTGGTGTAAGTGCTCTCCTTCTGGAAGTGGTTGTCTTTGCCAATGTCCCAGCACGCTTCATCTATCAAACAGCCGTTCTCCCCGACTCTCTCCCCAGAGCCGAAGCTCTCCCAGGGGTGAGCGGGCCAAGCATCGTCCCCGCTGACGATGCCCGACCCTCCTCCGCCTAACTGGGCGAGGTTTACCAGGCACTTCTCCTCCTTCTCCTGACTTATGGACTTGGACATGGAGCCTGAGCGGGGAGCCTCTAGCTGGGAGACAGAAGAGTTGCGCTCGTTCAACAGGCCCACCTCACTGAGCAGGGCCACCTCCTGACAGGGCTCCGGCTGCAAGCTCAGTTTGATGGTACTGGCGATGAAGGAGTCAAAGTCAAAGCCTGGGTTCTGCTGACTTTGAGGCTTCTCTGTCTGGTGTTTCTCCTGCTCTCTGTCCTTCTCGACTGGACTCTGGGTCTTCTCTGCTTCCTGCAGTGCGATCTGGGCCTTTACTAGCCCATTCTTCTCACACTTGGTCTTGGCCTTGCGGTCTGCCTTCTCCTTGCTCTGCTGCTCTTTCCAGTTGGAGAGGTTGATGATGAGCTTGGGCTCATAGTAGTGGTTGACTTCGCTGTCCCTCCAAATGAGGTTGTCCAGATAGGAAGGTGACACAGCCTTGTAATTGCAGGTGTGGCTACACTGCAAGTCACAGTATTTGTTTTCATGATGGTCTTCTTGCCAGGATCGCTCTGGTGGGAACAGACTGGAGTAGTCAAAGGACGGCTCATCCAGGAACATCTCCCGATCTCCATCAGCATATTTACGAGGATCCACCTGCAAAGAGGCAATAGCCACCATTTAACCTTTGTTTTTATTTAAATTAGCCAAAAACTAGAGATTTTATGTCCACACTAATGGACTTGAATATATTCTCAAATCTGGGAACATTTTCGCACAACTGAGTAGAATTAAACGTGTTTCAACTACAAAATGCATGTTTGTCAAAATTCAAACACACCTGCACTTCCTCCTCATCTGTTACATCAGAGAGTGCTCTTGGGTCAATCTGAACTTCCTCTGGGTCGTGGGTGCTGTGCAAATGCCAGTCCGCCTCTGACAGCTGGCTTTCATGATACCTAATGAAGTTGGAAGGAGAAGAGTGTCATAAACAAATAATGACTACAAATAAAAAGATCCTGTAGAGGACCTCAGTCTGCCTACTAAAATGTCTGAACAGGGCAGACATTTAACTGTCTGTGAGGAGAAGGAATCAGTGAATAAGCATACCTGTCCCAGGTGTGGCTGTGGCTCTGGTCCATGAGCAGGATATCATCTACTTCATCCTCAATGTGAAAGGGGTGCAGAGAAACAGGCTCGTCCAGGGGGAAGGAGTAGTCAGCCATATAGGGGTGGGCCAAGGCCTCCTCTGCAGTCAGACGATCCATGGGGTTGAAGGTCAGGATCTTCTCAAGGAAATCCAGGGCTACGGAGAAAGAGAGGATTAGGAAATCATTATGAAACCACAGCTGTGATGTATGACAGTCTGACCTCTATCTTAGCTCGACATTCATAGGTGGTTTGTGATTGAAGTAAGTAAGTGGTGCTCACCCTGGGGACTGACATCAGGCAGCAGCTTGGCCAGAGGTGTGTGAGGCTTGGACATGTCATTGCGGATGAAGACGGGGATGACACTGTGGAGCTCCTGCCGGTCTTCCTCTCGCAGTACGGGGATGGACTCTAGGATCAGTTGCATCTGCTCCAGTTCATGCGCTCCTAAAACACCAGGGAAGCAGACATCAGCCCTTTTCTTTTGAAGAGTTCTGCATGTTTGAGTAAGATTGTTTTGGGTGAGGCTAAGAGCAGCAGATCACAAGACCAGGAAAGTTATTTGCCTTGTGTTTAGCTCAGAGTCGTTTTAACAAACAAGTTAAACAGCTCTCCAACTCCAGATGGATTTATAAAAGAGTGCAAAGGAGCGTAAGGACTAACTCCGGGCCTGTGTTGTCTGTTTATTTTAATCTCATCACTCATCACAGTCAACTCTGAGTTTTGCGCTCTGTGATTAAAAAAAAAAAAAAAAAAAAAAAAAAAGTGTCATGTCAGCTCTCACTGATAACTGGTAAGGCTGAAACTTTCTGCCTGGCCTTAAATTAAACTTGGTTGTTTTGCCAACACATCATTAGTTTATGAGGTCAGGAACTCCAGTCAACCACAAGCACAAATTAAGTGAGTTTTTGTTTGTGTTCTGAACTTACTGAACTTAGAGTACGAACATATGCCTCATCACACCATTGCTGCACATTTACCTTGGAATCAGATGGCCTGCTCACCAGTATGTTAGCATTAGAGCTGTTGCTGTGAGTCAGACACGAGAAACTGAGTCAACATTCACCTGCAAAGAGTGTTTTCCCTGTGAGCATCTCAGCAAAGATGCAGCCAGCAGCCCACATGTCAATGGCTTTGGTGTAGTTGTTAGGAGAGAGCAGCAGGCGAGGGGATCTGTACCACTTGGTGACCAATCCTTCGGAAAGATGACCCTGTGGTTGAAAGAGACAGGATTTAATGGGGAGGATTCAGTAAAGAATGATTCACAGTGCTATTTCTTTTCTTCAAACATACTTGTTCAGGAACTATTGTGTTTGTTTCATTCAGAGCCATATTCTTCAATAAGAGACAAGTATAATTAAAATGACTTTATGTGCCATCCAAAACTGCTGATACAGACTTTCAAAGCAAACCATGCCTGCTGGTCTGTGCAAAACTTCATAATTCCTGTGCTGTCTCCTTGACAAACTTGATCCAAGCTGGTCACATACACAACACAGCATGGAGACAAAGACCCCAGAGAAAAATTATAGATAAAAAGGGGGAGACCAGTCACGCGCAGGCCCTGTCAGCAGTCTGAGAGAGCAGGATAATCCCCTGCTGCTACACACTGACACACAAGTCACACCAATTTGCACTCCACTCTCACACAGTGCCTGACTTTCCACAGACACAATGGAAGCTATCCTAGGGGAGTGTATGTGTGTGTATATACACCAGGATTCTAGGGGGAGGGGAAGTGGTAAAATAACACCCTTGCTGAATTTACCCCTCATGCAGTGGTAGTTTGTGGTGAGACCGAAATGGTCAGCTCACCACAGAGCCAAGCTTCTGTTTCTGCCCTAATTTAGTTGCAAGTGCTTGATGTCACACTACCCTGAAGTGGACCCCTGCTCTGCACACCCTTGTTTTGATAGGTCTATATACGACACACCACATAGACTGGATATAACTCTCTCCTTCAGGTACCCTGCTAATCTGTTTGTCTGTGTCTAGCTGTGGTGTTTTCAGAGAAGTTTGTAAGGATCGAGGGTAATTATAGAGTAGCATCTCACAGAGGTAGGTCATGCCTTCTGGATAAAGCACCCATTATAAGAAATAACCAGGAGAATTAGTTGGCCTGTGAGAATGTGATCTTAATGGAAACATATGCAACATATTTGCACAATGCACAGCATTGCAACAGAGGTGAAGATAAAGTAAGCTTGAAAAGGTGTTGGGTCATTGCATAAAGACAACCCTGTGTCCTATGAACTATAAGGAATTGTTGAAAGTCTGCCTACCAGCTGAGGGCATAAGGTGCATTCCAGCTCTTTTACAGCTTTGTGTAGTGAGCCACTCACCTCTTAAGAACAAAAGGCATTCAGGCACCAACCATCTCAATCGCTCTAGCAACAGAGGACGAATGACTTAAACACCTGATAGATTAGATCATGCTGTAATTTAATGAGTCATAACTCTCCCTCAATGCAATAGGCTGTGGGTTATCACAGCGACCTTTAGCAGGTCAGAACAGATGTAGATTGTTGCTATAGACTTAGTGAGCTCATCCCCAGATAAGTCTCCAATTCAAAGGTAGCGTGGTGATGCTTCATAGATGCTGGAGAGTGAAGATTAAAATGATAGATTTGCTCACTGGTACTGAATTTATTTTGATTCTATCCCATCCACCCACATGTACTGTACATGAAGAATTTCATGGGTGAACTGACACTATAAATAGAGGGAAAAGTGAAGCTTCACTGCAGTCTCACAACATATAGAACATATGGTCCTAATGAACAGATAAACAATTGTATTTCATTTATCTCAATGGGTCCATGATTGAACTACCCAACTCCTGTAATTTTTTCTTGGGTTCTTAAAAACTCCAGCATCTTTTTTCAGCTTGTAAAAATATGCAAATCTGTCTCTGTGAAATTTGTCAAGTCAACTCTCCACAGTTTCTTCAGTTAGATCCTGTGGGTTCCAGTGCCAGACAGGCTTGTTGCTGGCTGAGTAATTGGGTCAAATGTGTGTGTGCTCCTGCAGTTGTGGCTTGGAGTTGTGTCTTGTACAAAAAGCTTGTGTGTCAGAAACAAACTCTGTGAACTTTCTTCATCTATCCCTCTTGAAAACTTCCTAATCATCATCTTTATAGCATCTCCAATTATTGAATTCTGCACAAAACCACTGTCACATCCCACAGTCACGAGATTTTCAAGTTTAGATTTCAAATATTGTAACAGTTTGAATGTCAACATGAAAAGACAGTTTTCAACATCAAAAAAATTTTGATTTAGATTTTCACATGTGATATGATACAAAAACTAAGACTGGATTTCAGATTTAATTATGCTGAGCAGACGTGATCGCACTCATTTTTGGCACGTATTAACTGTGTCATACTACTCTGGAGAAGTGTACAGCTCCAGTCACCCTAATTTCAAATGATGACAGTTTGCTTAAGCAAAACCAATACTATCCCTAAATGTGGGAGTGTTGCATCTACAGTCTTGTTCAATGGCAGGCTATAACGAAACGAAAATGAACACAGGCTTAGATCAGCTTTGAATAAGGCTATGTGGAAAGCTCTCACAACAAGACAAAGAGCTGGCTGGGAAAAGAAGGAGACTCAGGGTTTGATGAGTGCACGTGAATTCCTGTCATTCCTCATTCTGGGCCCAACGAGGACCCGCCTTAAAGCCAAGCCATGCCGGATTATTATAAGTCTAAAGGGAATCGTGAACAGTTGGTTTTTACTTTCATCTTAAACAACAATAATAAAAAAATGCAGGAGGAAATGGTACAAATACCCTGTGCCTACACACCACATTGCTGAAACTACGGCAGGGAAAAGAGCACTAAAAGAGTTTTTTCATACCTACACACTTCATGAGACACCAGTGCCACGTGGGGGCAATGAGTTCATTTTAAAACCACACACAATGAAAAAATGGCTGGTATACATCTCAATGCACTTACCCTCACTAAATTAGCATTTAGGTGTGTAACAATCGCAATTCTTAGTTGGATATCAATCAAATTACACACACACACACACACACACACACACACACACACACACACACACACACACACACACACACACACACACACACACACACACACACACACACACACACACACACACACACACACACACACACACACACCTTTACCTGAGTACAAAGAAACTACTGTTTGTAAGCTTTGTTATGTGTCTATAGAATGCTTCACAGGGAATGTGACAAACATGGCAAGAAATCGCCACAGGTATCATCAATAAGTAGGCTGAACCATGAAAACAACAATGTTAACACAGTAAACTCTTCCATCCTCATTTAGAGCCAAATGCCCACAAAATTCAACTCAATACAAATACCCCTATAGCAGCAACTCACTGTAGGGGTATTTGTAGCATCAGAAATGCACCTTTATTCGGAGGGGGAAAACCCCAGGGTAAGCATGTAATTGGGGTAATGGAACCAAGCTATGGAATGCAAACAGGTAGCATCTTAGCACAAGGTGTTGCCCTCCATGCATGGTAAGTTTCCATACTGAAAAGTTTACTGAAAAAGTTATTTTTTACATTAGATTTTTATTAAATTATTTCAATTTGACAGTAAGGTCTTTATCTGTAAACTGCAAGCCATCTGTGCTAAAAGGACCCCCTGCAAAAAAGAAAAAAGATTGAGAATCAAACAGTGGCCATAAATTAAAAAAATATAAAATAAAAAAAAAATTGGAGGATTGTGACACCCCTATTACTAGTGTTATCACTGCAGAGAAAGGGAAAAAAACTCAAACAAACAACAAAAATCAAAACAAAACAAATATGGGAACGCTGAAAGGAAAGAAAGGTCAGAACCTGTTAAAGTCAGGCTGACTACAGAATTTGTATCCTTGACAAAAACTCAACAGCAGAAGTCTGCTGCAATACTACAGCAGACAATAGCCTAACAGCAGAGAGCTGACCCCAGCCAAGCAGCTTTTCAATACCCACTTGCCAGCATGTTTCCCATCAGGAAAAACTGCTTATATAGAGGGAAAAAAGCCCACATGGCAAAGCCTGATGCAAAGTAGGAGTGCAGTCATGTTGGGTGGGTGGCTACAGAGAACGCATTCTGAGAAACTCATTTCTTCCCAGCAACTATACCTCTTCACCTTCCAGTCTCTACTGCAGAGAGATGTGTTGTCCCCAACTAGAATGACTAATATGAGAATATACAAGTCAGAGCCGAAAATGTGTCTGGCCTAGTGGTGGCCATAGACAGGAAATGAGCAGTTCTGGTAAACAACTATATGTGTGTCTGCCTCAGAGTCATGTAAGATGTGGCAGGATCCTGTCCACGTAAGGGATATGAATGAGGCTCTGCCAGTCAGAAGGATCACATCATGTGCACCACTTCAGAGCCCCAGATGACTAATCTGAGACACGTGTAAGCATCTGATGGCCTCAGTGCTCTAAGAAAATCCAGCAGCCACAGGCAGAGAGAGAGAGAGCTAGAGGGTGGGGAGACTGTTCAACCTAGATTTCCTCACATCACTCCACCATATGGCCTTTGACTGGAATTTCCTCATCCCCTTGATAGCAATAAGTAACTAAAACAATCAAGGACAATCTACCATTCACCTGCTCCTATTAAAAGATACAACTCACTTTATTACGCTGTTGGAAAAAAACTAAATAAAAAGGTTTAATGGTTAACATCTGCTTTTAAAGCACAGGAAACACTCACATATGTCCTGATTCTAGCAGTTACAAGCTTGGAAAATGAGAAAGAACCTCCAGACAAATAGAAGTGGGAGAAAGCATGCAGTCAGATATAAATAAATCTTTCTATTTTTAAATGCTACAAGTCCAAAATGGCCCCGGTTCAATCTAAGCCTGTTTTGGGAATGCTTGCGTCGAAATGTTTGCTTTTTTTTTTTTTTTTTTTAGATTTTTTTCCATCTATGTTCAGCCACATCATTGTGATCCAACTCATTTGTATATTTTAACTTGACCCCTTTTTCACTTCTAATTGTATATACACTTGTAAATGGAAAGGAAAAAAATTTTTCCCAGGGTTGTGTTTTCAAAAACTGCAGCTCCCCTGAGAAAGGAAACAGAAGCACAACCTCAAGATATCACATCCTGTTAGTTTACTTCCTGCTGTAAAATTGCATCACTCAGGGGATCACAGCATTATTAAGCAATAATGCAAGGGTTTTGCGTCAGATCAACAAATTACTTGTCGTTCAACAAGGTGTAATGTTTTCGATTGGTGTTCCTGGAAATCTAGTTGATGCAGCAACTTAACACAACTCATCACAAAACACTCACAAGGCCAGGTCCTACCTTGTGCGAGTAGTGGGGGTCCATGATGCGGGCCAGTCCAAAATCACCAATTTTCAGTACCAAGTCCTCTGTGTTGACAAACAGGTTGGCAGGCTTGAGGTCGCGGTGCAGCACATTGGCAGAATGAATGTACTTAAGGCCCCTGAGGAGCTGGTACATGAAGAGCCTGGCGTGGCCCTCAGACAGTAGGCCCCTCTCCAGCAGCTGGCAGAGATCTGTCTCCATGTACTCTTGCACAATGTAGACTGAGTTGACCTCTGTCAGGGACACCACATCCTCTGTTAGCCTGCGACCATTGGGCCCCAGTGTCTCAAACACCTAGTGGAAAAAAATTATGAATGAGTGATTAAGGTCAGTTTGATGTTGGACATCAAGGTCTTACTCAAGTACTACCAGAAAGGCTCTATTGCTTAAATTTTACTCAGAGTCTATCCTATTACAATTTACCTTGACAATGTTGTCGTGGTCGAGGCGCCTGATGATCTTGATTTCCCGCAGAGCATGCTTCACACTCTGAGGGTCAGTCAAGATGATTTTCTTCACAGCTACACGCTTGTCGCAGTCAGTGTCAACTGCTGAAAACACTAGGCCGTTCCCTCCATAGCCCAGGGGCTTCAAGTCCATGTAGCGAGAACCCAGGTCAAAGCCATGAATGTTCATCAGTGACTCAAACTTCTCTGCCATGATGACTGTTTAGCCTTTTACACCAATCTTCTACTATCTCGAATGTTTGGTCTCTGTCCTGTTTCAAGCTCAACTTTAAGCCCAACAGAGAAATTTATTGGCCAATTCCCCCCACTGCTTTGGAGGTTACCTGACCCCTCTAGAGACAGCTACCCAGTCCCCCCTGTCTAGCTGTCACTGTCAGATGCGGAGCACTAACGTGTAATCCAACTTTCTTTCCATCTTGAATCAGGAGAGGAAATCTGTAGGTATAATTCCACCTCCAATCCTGGATATGTGTGTTTCTCCAAATGAAAAGTTTTCTGTAGACTAGTGTTCATAGACTGCAATGGAATGAACGTCGGGCTAATTAAAAAGCTGTGAGACTATGTTAAACTATAAAAGCGTGTAGTTGCATCCTCACAGTGCAGATACATTCAGTGTAAGACTGGCCCTGAGCAGCGTCATATGAAATGTGCCTAAATGCACCTTTATTATTCTTTTTTTTTTTATTCTTTTTGATATATGTATTTACCTGTCTGTGATTTTCCTGTCAAGTCACCTGATCTATTAGACTGAAATGAGTCTGACCTTAAAGTAATAGTTTAACCCTCAATGATCAGGTGGCTCAAGCTCGCCACAGTCGCAATCAAAACTATCCTCCATTTTATTTGGGTATAACCTGGAAGACAAGAGGGAAAAAAAACAAAAGAGAAAAGCATCACGGTTAGGAAAATAAACGCCTGTTGACACTTCAGCGTTTACAGACAGGAAATTTCCGCAAAACAACCTCCCCTTCCGACTCTCATCGAACCGTGGTGACATTAATGGAACTAAACCCCTCCCCCGCCCGGTTTCAAGGCCTGCCAGTCCGGTTTCCTAGTATCGTTAAAATTGAGCAAATCCACCGGCATTTGGCCAAGATCCCCACCAGCTACCGGGTCCAAATGTAACCACCACACAACAAAAAACAGCCTTTATTCGGTATGTGTGGTTCATTTCACTGCGCCGATTCCGGCCCTCGTCGGGGCTGGCGGAAAAAAAAAAGAAAAAAAAGAAGAAGAAGCCCCGAATGGAAGCACAACGGCAAACCGACAGACCTCCGTTTGCTTCGCTGTAAATTTTCACATAGCCGGTAACATATTATCCACAGTAAACGTATTAAAAGCTAAATACGCCTTTAATTTTTTTTCCTTTTTGAGAAAAATCATATGTTAGTTTCAGTGGTCGCCGCCGGCCGGGCGAACAAAGGAGCCGTTGTTGGCGGAGGCTCCGGACGACTTCGTGGCTCTCTATCGCTCGGCAGCACAAAGCCGCCGAAAAACCGCCATGAATCCGCGCTAAAAAGACATGTAGCGTGAATCGAATCGACGTATGAGAAATTACTTACAGTCCTTGTTCGTCGCATTAGTTTCCTTACGGATTAAATCAGACCCTAGTCAAGTCTGAGTGGGCTTCGCTCCCCAAGCTCTGCGGATCTGTTGTAATCGCCATTTAGACCGGGCAGAGTGTGATGTCATGAGGCCGCATTCAAGGGTAGTCGGATATTTGACGAACCACGACGAGAGCCCTTCACAGACGATCTGATGAGGTGATCGCTCTAACGTGGAGTGATTCTTTGGCCTACCACAAATAAATGTTGTTGTTAGCAACGTTAACATCTCATTGTTCTTTTCTAACAGTAATGATCACTTGGCTTTAAATCGATATATCAAGAGGCCACTCTCGGGTTCACCGGATTCATTTGGCTAGCTTTGTGCTCAATAGTGCAGTTCCATGGAGAAAAAGTGTGCAATTATGACACAGTTGCAGTATGCAGTTATACGGTATTTACTTCATTATCATATCAGCAATTAAATTGAACTTGTGCTCTTTACATGAATTGAGTTGTATTTTTTCAACCTAATTTCAATAATCCCAGAATGATTTTTGTCGTCATTCCCTGTCCTATCTTTTTTCTATTTTATAAATACATTAAATAATGTAAAATATATATATAATAGAATAAGAATTGCAAATTAGTGATGCAATGGACTTATTTAAACAAATGAAGGTAAAAGAATGTTTACTCTTTATTGCCGGTAATAAACTCTTTACATTTGCGAATAAGACTATTAAAAAATACTTTTAGTGGTAAAGATACACGATAGTCTTATAAATATTGTATGCTGTAAGTGCGTTGTACAAAACGTGATGTTCCTACACCTATTTGATTTAGGACGTTCGAGTTGGACCTGAAAGCAACAGGAGCCGTTCAAAAGATGTGTGTTGAAGTTGCAAATCACGAGCCAGCGGCAGATTCAAAATCCCACTCAGCATTTACAGGGTTATGGTTGAAATGATAACAGGATCGCATAAATGCCAGAGGAGTTTACAGAAAACAAGGACGCTATAATTAGGTTATCTTAGCATTTTAAGGCAAAGTTCAGCCACTGCCGCAAAGTGAAAACCATTGCTTTCGCTTATGTTTAATAGTTTTAGAAGCCTGTTTTTACAAAGAGAGAAATCTGCCACTGGCTGCAGGCCTGTGCCTGTTTTGCAGTCTTTGCAGCTAACTATGATCTGAATGTTCTCTGATAAGGAATTTTGGTTCCTACTTTATAACCTGAGGAATACAAAGAAGTCCAAAACAGGGATATACAAAAATCTGACAGCAGGCCATCTACTGGTTACCCGAATTAGAGCTCTCATTCTTCACATTTCCTCTCTCTATGCCATTTACAATTTTTTCCCAAATATCGTCAACAGATCATGTTGGCCTGCATCTAAATACAGGCTCTCCACACGCGGTCCTGTAATGTGCACTATATCACAGCTGCGCCCATGCATTGTATTTGTTTATTTCACATACAGTAGGCGTTGTTTACTGCTTCTTCTGCAATAAGCTGTTGTTTTCCGTTGTGGCCCACGACTTGTTTTTCCCCAGTCGGTTTTGCCTCAGATGGGAATTAATCTTCTCCGATTATGGCAGGCAGTATCGCATAGGTCAGTGAGACAAAAGCCCTCAAACGTGTCATTCACTGCGGCTTGCGGATTTAGAAAGTCCATCTGACACCGTGGTGTGCGGGGTGTTTCCCTTTTGGCTGTCCCCCATCGCATTTCATTTCCATTCCGAGAGAAGAAAAAAGACAAAACAAAGCCGAAAGGGAAGACAGTATTTTGTCCCAGATCTCTCATCCAGGCTATGGTCGTGGTGCTGTGAATGGATGGGCGGGCAGCAGCATCACAGCCGCAGCAGCCTACATCAGCATCCGCAGGCAGACCATGTGAGAACCCATGTGCCCGAGAATGCAGATGACTCTCCCAGGCTGGGATGGGCTCTGCGATGGGGACTGAAGGGGATGTGAGAGAGATGGAGGGACGGAGCAGTCCGTGGGATTTACATTTGCAATTTGCATTATATTCTAAAATGTAGGTTTAGTTTATGTGGTTCGTGATGCCTTTTCTCCCACACGTCAATATTCCCAAAAGCACGAAGTTATATAATAATATCTACTTGTAATGTCCCAGATGGTTAGCCCCAACTTGAGGGTCAAATGAAATAAATTAGAATTAAATGAGGTGGGGAGCATTTTTCTTGAGATATCCCCATCCTAGTTTTTATTTATATTCTTCTTAGTTTCTGTTTTTGTTTGTTTGTTTTTAAATAGAACTATCAAATAGATGACTTGAGCTGCTTTAAGATAATTTCAGTTTTTCGTTCATCCAGCGCAGTTTTGTTCAAAATTTAGTAGCCTAATTAATGAAAAAAATGTAAATAAATAATGAAAACATTTCTTTCTTGATCCAAATTTTGATTTCCCTCATCAACTGGAAGATCAGAGGTCAAAAGAGTTCAGTCTGAGTGTGGCTCTTCAATGGAGCAGACATTCTGTCATGAGACGTTTTGAACACTGTGTCCTGCTGCTGAGAGACTAAGACTACTACTTTGTATCCTTCACATGCTGGAAAATATGATTGTTAAGTCAAACTTTCATTTCATTAGAGCACATTTTTGCTAAATGATTCCCTCCCAGTGGCTTCTGCCCCCCTTCTGATTGCCTCTAATGAAGGCAATACATTAATGATTGAAAAGCAGATTTCATAGATAACGTATTAGTTGCTTGCTACCTGCTCTTCCCCTTTCAGCTGTAGATGTATAAATGGTTTTCTAATAAAGATATTTTTCCTCACATTTTGATTATTTTGGTGAAGAGCAGCTTATAAAAGAAACAACTTTTCTGCATCTCTCATCCCAGTAACAGTTTTGCAGAATTTCCAGCAGGGTCACTACCTGTAGGCCTCCCTTGTTACACTGTGAGACAAAAAGCTGACATCAACTATAAACCCTCAATGATCAAAACACAGAGTCCTCTATCACCTCAACTTATAACTATGGACAATGGCCTATTGCTATCGTGCTCATAGGTCCCAGACCCCCCCCCGACCTATGTTCATCTGTTAGTGAGAGTACTATGATCTGTCATCCGTCTCACACACACCCACATATGCCCCAGCCCTAATTTTTGACCATAACCCAAGTAATATCAACTGTTCCTTTACGAATCACCTGTTCCCCTCGTTTAATTCTCTGCTTTACTTCCAGGCTATAACAGAGACATCCTTAACGAACAAAGGATTATCTAATCTTATCTTCACATAACTAACTTGATACCCTCATGTCCACTTGTTCCTTAAGGAGAATGAAACATTGTTGCCACTTACTGAGGCTGACATTCTCCTGAGATGACTGGCGTAACATAGCCCGTAGGTTAATAGTCCAGCCAGAATCCAGAATTATCCAACTCGACTACTCTGACAGGCAGATGGAAGGAGAGGATTCAGCGGAGTCCTGTATCTCACAGTGTATGTGGGGAGATGTGAATGTGTTCTCAGAGCCTTTAGCGGTGTGTTATCCTACTCCATGTGCCTCTGGTTATGAGGGGGAGCTCCATGGAAAGTTGATATAGGCCTGGCCAGAGAGGGGCGGAGACTGCTCTGTGTATGGCTTGGCCTGTCAGTGTGCTCGGCGCAAAAATGTTAGAGTCCATTGCCAGTCAGTCACTTTCTCACACTCCAGTTTTAGCCCCATCTGTTGGAGGCAGAAACAGGACCAATCTTTTTGCATGATGTAAAAAAAAAAAAGAAAGATAATTCCTGTCTCAGGGGAGACCAATTCTTGTGGTTCATGATTTTATTTAACATTTTAAATTAAAGGATTACACAACACCACTAGATTATGAAAACCCCACTACACTTTGAGTAAAGTCAGAAATATATGTCCATCTAGCTGTAAATAAAGTGGACTTTTGCTAAGTTGCAGCACATGTATTTGGGGTACTGTTGACTTATACTGCAGAAGAGTCAGAAGTGATTCCTCAGGAGAACAATCTTTACCAGTTTTTGCCCCTGTAATGCAAATCTAAATTTTCCTTGCTGAGACCTGTATAAGCTATCTTAGACTCATAGTACCTCACAACATCTGCCACTGTCTGCCTGCAAGACTGGCTCTTCTCGATCTGTTTGCCTAATGGAAGGTTGCAGGGCTCAAAGCAGATCGGCATGGTTGGACTGTACTGAAATGTGTGTGTGTCTATTTGTCCGATATTTCAACCAGACCCATGCAGGGTCTGGACCAGCTGTGTGTTATGAAAATATCTGAATGGAAATATGAGGAAACGAGGACAAAGCTGTGGGCTTTGTGTTGTGTCCCTTTATTTTCTGTGTTTGTATACGCATTCTGCCGTGTGATTGTACTGTAACCAAGGCGCATTCATTCTTGCAAATTCATTAATTTCCATTGATCCGTTAATGGACTCGTGCTGTTCATACACACCCTGTTCATATCTGGTACCATACAACTCAGACATTTCACAGTGTTATGAAATAGGTCTACAGAAGTGTTAATACACTTTAACCACTGCGATTGTTCCCTAGTGCAGGGGGCAAACATGCTTATGTAATAACATCCTTCTGTGGTTTGATCTACTGTGTAGGTGATAGACTCTCTCAAAATGCCTCGACCTTGTACAATTACTTAATTTCTAAACCTCAAAACCTTCTCTGAGAAGGCCCGCTCCTCGTACCTATTAACTCTGATAGAGCAGGATGTTTCATTTGACTGCTTTCCCTTCCAGAATGTGTCTCTGTTCCTGCGTCAGCACCCAGGATGTCCATGCACCGCTGCTCAAAGGTAAGGCAAGGCAAGCTTAATGCCCAGAGAAACAAGTCTGCCCACAGTCCTGCATGACAATAATGCCTGCTTGCTGGACAGATGGGATCTCATTCAGCTATTTAAGTTATTCACTCTGAGGGGAAAAGTGTGGTTTGGTATCAGTATTATTACGTAACACATAAAAGTGCTGCCACATCTGACCTGGAGTTAGCCTTTTTTTCTTTCTTCATAGGGTGATGTAAAGTTTGATGATTTTTCTTTAGATGAGCCCAAAATGCCTTTGACGTTAACAGGCTAATCAGCCAAACATGTAAAAGCCAAAAAACAGATGTCAGAGCAGCAACAAGTCTAAGCTTTAATCACTCTTTATATCATTCCTGAATGGTGCTTTGAAGTCGATTTGTGATGATTAATGAAATGGAAGATACCTATTAAGACAGCTTTACCAGCATATGTGCATCAATAGAATCGGAGAGGAGAAGAGAGGAGAAGAGGGAAAGAAGAGAACCGCCTGTCTTTGCTTTCCCTCCTTTCACCATCTGTGAGTGGGGCATCCAAAGACCTACGGGGCTCTATTTGGGCATGCATGTGTGTGTTGGGGGCATGATGTGATGTAACCTGTTTTGGTTGCTCCTCGCCTTTGCAAAAAATAAAAAATAAAAAAATAAAAAGACAAGGTCAAATTTGTGGACATTTTTTCGAGAGAATTTAATAAATTTAAATCATCTAAAAGGGGCATTCTTATGATTCCTGTGTGTTTGATGTGATTACATTTGTTTGTGTGGGGTCAGAGATAAAATTGGGTGCCTTGTGGTGATGTAAGAGGATCAGAAGCTTTGAAATCTGTAGGTTTCTTAACAGGACTAACACAGAAACCTTTCACCCATCTGTTCTTATGTGTTGATAACAGGTTCAGATAACAAACATGTTGTCAAAGTCAACATGCTGTCCAAATTTCCCAGATGTTGACATATCACGATCCAGTTTAAATTTAGATGTAACCTTAATTAGTCTAGAGAGGTTCACTCTCACGCATTTAGATAACTGGAGTAATAATCTTCCAGTGAATTGTGTCACCAGCTAAACGCAATCCACAATAAAAGTGTTATGCAGTGTCAATAGAGGCCATCATCTCTGTAATCAGGAATTTCAGGTTGTTTATTTAATTTCATTAGAAAAGGACAAAATCTCACTATCACAAAATAAAACTTGGCCAATGTTTATGTCAACAAGAAACACAGTTCTTGGTAAATAACCTCCCAGAAGTTTGATTAAAAACTTGTGTGGAAATTTTTTTAATGACAGTAAAACCATAAAGATTAAGAAGTTCAAAGGTAGAAGATGCCTGCCATTTTTTCCACAGCTGCAATGGAACAAATCCTGCAGCACACTGTTCAATGCCTGAAAGAGACCATAAAACTCATAATTACACCAGGAACACACAGTACCCAGTGTTGTAACAGTAAACCATTGATGAATCTATAATAATAATGATGATGATGATGATGATGATAATAATAACAACAACAGCAATAATAATAACAACAACAACAACAATAATAATAATAATAATAATAATAATAATAATAATAATAATAATAATAATAATAATAATAATAATAATAATAATAATAATAATAATAATGACAATAATTAATAATACTAGTAATAATAATAAGATGGTAACTATTTAAAAAGCTTGATATTTATTATATTGATGTGTGGTAATATTATAGCCACACTTCTGATCTCTCACTCTTTTTACTGTCTACAAGGTCTCATTACTCATAATATTTAGGTTTCAAATAAGATCGAGGACATCCCGTGCCATCATTATCAGCACTCTTCTGTCTTAACTCCTGCTTCTGTCTCTAAGTCTGTTTTGTGTTGTCAAAATATTATTTTCTTTGGCATTGTATGTTTTTATTTTGACAGTAAGAGCCAGAGAGGCCAACAGGAGGCAGGAAGAGAGAGAGCAGAGTGACATGCAGCTGGTCAAAGTCAAAGCCAGGAGGCTGTGACAGCGTGGAAGGTACAATAACCCTGCCACTTCCTATGCTGCCCTGCTCTGTGTTGTGATTTCATAATAATTTCTCTTCCCTGCTAAGTGTCCTCACGCGTCAGTGAACTACATGATGTTTGCATGTAGATGCTGGTATCTTTTTACATTGTTTTCTGAACGAAAGCATGACTGTGTGTCTGCCTTTGTGTAACACAGAAGTCGAAGTCACATCTAGCAGACCAGCATCTTGATTTTCAGCTGTCATGTAACATTACTCTTAGCTGTTAGACTTTCCTTCGTACAGGAGCGTTTTCATTGATGAGCAGATCTCCAGCTCAGAGAGTCGCGACATCAAACCTCTTATCTCACACTGGGTCATACCAGAGGTATTGGTTGAGACTGATTGGTTTCCCCTTTCAGAGTGTGTGTCACGCTCTCCATTATTCACAGACTCATCACAGCTGAACCCGACCCTCAGATGGATTGCTCTGCGTGTTCGTCTCCATTCCCTCTTCAGTTTCCCATCAGTTAAACCCAGGAGGACTAAGGAGTAGACGGTGTGTAGTAGTAATGGACTTGACAACAGCATTAGGATTATCAGCATGGGTCCAGCCCTGCCTTTTAGATGTGGCAGCAGTAGGTGAATAATGCTGCAGCTGCTCTCTCTGCCCGCCTTCCCTAGTCTACCCGCTTTGGCTCTGTGTGTGTGTCACTTCAGATCGATGCTGCACTTGGGGTAAGCAAAAAGCACACAGTGTTCAGCTCTATCGCCAGAATGGTAGGACTAATGGCCAGGCTGGCCTGACCCAGCCAAGCTGTCACCGGCCTCAAGCCGATCCTGCATACACTTTGGTTTCATAGAGCTCGGATTTGACATGCCACTGGCACATCTTAGGGTTGACCACTGCTGCCAAAGTGCTTGGGGTCCTGTCTGAGACGAATCTGTGAGAAAGGTAGCAGCGTTTGAAAGTCAGAGTAGCTTTCTTTCCACCGACCGCAGAACACCTTTGAAAATAGGATTTTCCATTCACATGACAAACATGTCAGTAACAGGCCTATTGATCGGCCTGTGTGAAGCATCAATCATTAACTTATACTACTATGGCATAGTTGGATAGGAAGGGAAGTGGAAAAACACTTTGCTGTGGTTGCAGGTCAGCTCCACTGCATCCACCCACTGTCAGGGGCCACTAAAGTCAGGTTTTCTTGCAATAACATGTAATCTTGTACGATGGAATGCTACAGCTCTTGGACCGACAGAGGCATGTGTTTCTCGGGTTATCTGGGGACTTTTGTGTATTTATTATGTCACTGTGTCACCTAATTGGCTGAGACGGTGTTGAATAAAAACATAGAGTGACATCGATTTCTGTGACGAAAAATATAGACTTGTTTGACAGGATCCAGCGTATTAATGTTTGTACGTCAGAAGAAATGAGAAGGAAATCAATGGGTGTTTTTGTGTAATTGCATAACTCAGCTTAGTCATGCATGAGCAGCTGAACTCTGTGGGCTGTGCTCCTTTTCAAACTGCAGAGGAGAGGAGAGCCACAAAAGTGTCTGATGTGGAGGGGCAACTGAGTTTTGTGCAGAGAGCACAAACAAACAGAGGTAAAGTCCAAGATGAAAATAATAACCACTTTCTATGCATTCAGGCACGTTTCAAAGCGCACAAAATCATCTAAGAATCATTTTCATGGAGCCAGTTCTTCTGCAATACATATCCTCTTCGATTCTCTGGTGACATGAAAGGATAATAGGAGAATTTCTCATCAAATGTTCACGCATAATTAAAACCATTGGAAATGATTACGATGTGCTCAGTTCATAGCGAATATTTGAATGATGATACAATATTATTAGCTTTTTGTACACTAGAGCCACGGGCTTTGTTAGAACATTGTCTGCTTCTGTGTTTTGATTTTCTAACATGCACAAGAAAATATTATATTGCAATAATCCCCTCCCTGGGGGATGAGAGTGTCTGTCATCTATAGACACAGAAATGTCTTCATGGCAGTGTTAAACGTAAGATGCAAATCTATGGTTCACAGGGAGGTTGCACATAACAGGAAAGTACAGACATTTTGCATCACTCCCAAACTTGAATGCAGCACACCACCTTTGGCAAATATTGCAGATGATTTTCTGAGGGTGGCTGTGAACGATATTTTGATTAACACGAGTGTATAGTGTGTGTCCATTGTACTGCTAAATGCATAGAAATTATCCAGCTTCAGTTCCCTTCAGCTCCAGGGGATATTTCAACTGCACACTTTAGCTTCACTTTCATTATGCCCATAGTTTGCAACAACAGGCAGCTGATTTCAACAAAAACACTCAGCCAGCAGCTTAAAGTTAGCAACTTGCTGTGGAGACTTGGAACATTTAGAAACTTAAAGACCATATTCTCTCTGAGACCAAAACTGAGCTAAAAGCAGAATTAAGACATGACTTCATATTCATCGCAACTTGTAATGGATGCTGGTGTTGCTGTTTGTTAGGGGGCTCATCACATTTGCTTGACAAAATTTTGTGAACAATGAGCCAAAGGTGCAAGAGAAACAAATACTAGGTACCCTTATGCTGTGTGTGTATGCAATACCAGCGCATTAGCAGTGACAAGTACTGCATGGAAACACACTATAAGGAATAAGGGCCCAATAGTACACTCAAAGCAGTCAAAAAGTTCATTGTAAAGTGTATTCTAAATGAATGAAACTTACAGATTGCTTCCTTTTATATTTGTTTTATTTTATAGCATTAACACATGATTTGAATTGAAATGGACTACTCACCAAAAATCTGACTATAGTGTATTGACAAGTATTCAACTGACTTTGAATACAGAACATACAAGGCATCCAACATGCCTGAACACGCTGAGACTCCCGGGTCGTGTCTGCACCCGAGGGCCCAAAAGAGATGACACTCGCAGATAGAACGAAGGCTGAGGTGAACAAAGCAAAGGCATCTGCTTCTTCTTTGTTGAAGCAGACAGACAGCCTCCTCCATCCTAACTGACTTGCATTGTGATTGGGCCACAATTGCGAAACTTGTTGCTTTATCAGTAGGCAACCTGGGAATGAGCCCCACTAACTGATAAAGAAACAGGCACAAAGTGTTCACCAGTGGTCTAACTGCTGTTTAGCTGTCACTGTCCTCTTGCCCCAGGAGGTTGGAGTGAGCAACCAAGCAGAACACCTCACATGCTTCTCACATATGGTGAAATGTGCCACAACAGAATGAGCACCGTTAGCACACAAACTGATCTCTACACTCAGGTAAACACAGCAGATCAAAAAACATAATCCATCCATCCATCCATCCATCTTCTACCGCTTTTCCGTTTTCGGATCACGGTGGATGCTGCAGCCAATCCCAGCTCACACAGGGTGAGGGGCGGGGTACACCCTGGACAGGTCACCAGTCCATCACAGGGCCAGCACACAGAGACAGACAGAGACCAACAACCACTCAGACTCACACTCACTTTAGAGTCACCCGTTAACCCAAACATGATGTCTTTGGATGGTGAGAGGAAACCAGAGTACCTGGAGGAAAACCACACAGACACGGGGAGAACATGCAAACTCCACACAGAAAGGACCCAGGCCGGGAACTGAACCCGTGACCTCCTTATTGTGAGGCAACAGTGGTAACCAACTACAACGCTGTGCTGCCCCAAAAAGACATAATCACAATGAGTAAAAAATATACAAGCACGCACTCTGCCCTTAATGTAATGCAGACAAGGACATCGGGAGTGGTGACCTGAAAGTGCACTGAAGGCTTCAGTGGACTGTTATATAATTTATCTATATAAAAACAGACAGCACAGAGTCTTATTTCCTGAAGCCCAATGTCCACAAAGCATCCATGCACATCTTCTCTGCTGCTTTTCCTTTAAGAAGGAGTAAGAAAAAGTCTAAGTTTAATTGATGGCAAGTACTTTGATGGCATTTTGGGAATTGAATGTACTATCTCTGGTGAACATGTTTGGTCAGGCCCTCTAATATTAGCTTTCAACCAAAGGTCGTCCCCTAATGCTGGCCATGACATAACCCCTAAGTTGCGTCTGTCTGTTTTATTGGTTATTTCCCTCGGTGTACTGTATCTAATGTCTGAGTGGTTCTGAGCCTCTCTGGAAATATTCATTTGAAGTTAAATAAAAAAAAATAAAATAAAATTCTTAGTCTTAATTGAAGAACTTCTAGTATTACATTCGGTGAGTGATGTATATCTATATGACAGAAGATAACTTCTGATGACAGCGTCATCAGACACATCAAACTTTTCTGGCTGAAAAATGATTCTAACACAGAGGAGTGCCAAAAAGTGCAGTTTTATAACACAGTATTATAATATTTGTATTGTAATACAAATAATTTCTCCTCAGGCACTTCCTCAACTAAGTCTTTATCATTTTTTTCTGCTTCTGCTCACAAGATAAACTACCTTGAATGGACCAATTCTTATTTTATTGGTGCAACGCTATATTTGACATCTTATGCAATCTTATCTGCAAAACAACCCAAAGGCCAAATGTTACTAATATAGGTCTTAGAACAAGGTACTTAATTTTCAGATGTGCACATGTGATATTCTGCTCCTAAAAATGGGTAAGGGTTAGGGTTAGCCGAACACCTTGTAAATCATCAAGCACAGCACATACGGTGACTCTTTCACTTCAATCAACCGAACTGCTTCTTCATATCTTTTCCTGCAATGCAAAACTCTCACGCAGAGTTAGGGATACACACTGGCACTGTTTTTCACAGCCCGGTTTGTTCTTGTTCAAGTTTAAATAGTTTTTATTTGAGTTTTATAAACATAAAAAAAAAAAAAAAAAAGGTTTGGCTAAAGCAGAACATTTTTATATCTTGGCTCAGTGACAGCCAGAGCTGGAGGCTTTATGTTTTTAGATTTTCGGAAGTACAGTCAGAAGAATCAATCTTGTGTTTTCTTCAGATAACACCTGAAGGGAACTGGGGAAAAAAAACAAACAAACTTATTAACACTCACAAATGCACTGGTTACACTCATTACTCAAAACGGGATATAAAATGCTATGATTAAAACTCAAAAGTTGTTCTGGAAAGTCAGAATCAATCAGATACATCTCAATGTAATTAGCTGTGGTGAGTTTTAATATTTCTAACTGACTAATTAACTGATTAACTGAAGGATTATGTGTTGTTTTAGGGATTTAAAGCATTCTCACATTTTACACCCATTGGATTGTGTGAAAAGTCATTGTCACAAAGCTCAAAATTACATTGTCTTTCTCATCCCATGAAACTATGACTTTTTGAAGATTCCTGGTTGTAATACAACCACAGCAAAATGTTGCAACAGAGGAAAAAAATTATTAATGAAAGTTAATTCTGCATCAAACACTCACCAAACTCATAGTGCGCTCATCATGTGGCCAACAGTCAGCTGTTCTTCTAACTGGGTATTGGATAAAACATATATTATCAGTGGAGGGGGGCTTTAATCCTTTCAGCTTTGCCAGAACACCTATAAACCAATAAGACATAAAATGAGAGGGACAGTGGCAATGAAATGTAGAGTAAATCTCTAGGGCTCATGACTTTCCTTCCTCTGGTGACATACATTCCCGTGTGTGTTCACACAGCAGACACTTCTGTCCGCTCGCTTACATGGCACTCACAGCTTTTACAGCTTTGTCTGCTATAGCATGGCTTTAGTTCCCCGGCAGAGTCAGTACCGGAGAAACTTTAGCCCACATACCATAAGAGCAAGGATAGGCCAGTTATTCTGAGAAATAAAGGGCAGCAGAATTACTGACAGGCTGGCAGGCAGGTTGACACAGAAAAAAATCCAGACAGTAAGGCAGTGAAACAGAAAGAAAGGAAAGGCTTGGGAGACTAATGAGGAGTTTTCATGGGGCAGGAGGGAGTTTTAGTCAAAAAGACATGTCACAGTTAAAAAGAATGTGGTCTTTCTCATATATCTGGTAATGAGCCAAGGAAAGGAAGTGTTAGGATTTGAGTTTTCTTTTTTCTTTTTCAGTTTCAAACTGATGTTGATCCTGGAAATGGGTGGTGGTGCCATCCATTGCATATCCTATTTTGTAAGACCTGAAACCTCTGTGCCCCGCTATTTTAACAGCTTTCTATTTGCATCACGTTGTCAGCGTAGATGAATAGGGGGCCCTGAGTGGGTGGTGACCTGCAGCATGTCATGCTGTCGCCATCATAATGAAAGGCTCAATGATGATGTCATGAAAGTAATACATTTGAGAGGGGTTTGAGGAAAAACAAAAACTGCAGACTGTCCCTGTACTAATAAGTTCTCCTGCACAGTTAAATTTTCCAGTCCAGTGTTTCGCCTGCTCACATTTTCCCAACAACTCTTACCAGCCATAAATGGAAGAATGGGTTGGAGAATCAATTGTTATTTTGAAGAGTTTTACACACAGGTGATTGTGCTGCGAGAGGACAGTGGCTTTAATTCAGTGAGATTAGTTCAGAGAAAGCAAAGATATCTTTAGTGCCGGACAGAGGTTTGAGTTGCTTTCTGAACGTCGAAATAATGAGCCCTATTTAGATGCCATTCCAAGTGTAGGCATTGTAAGGTTTGATGATACTGGGGACTTTTATCTGTGTCATATTGTTTCTGTTTGGATACAACTACCTATTAACTGAATTATACTGTAAAAAGTAACTAGGCAGACTAGGACCTAGATAAATGTAGAGGAGTGAAATGTTCAGGACTTCTGGAAATAGCAGGGAAGCAGAAAGTCTCCTTAAATGGAAATGTGAACTCATTTAGGGATGAAAAAAATAATACATTCATTGTATCAAAAAAAAAAAAAAAAAAAAAACTTTCATAAATTTACTCAGAATAAAGCACACCAAAATAATTTAAGAACACTGTCGACACTGACCATTTGTGTCTTGGTCTTTGTTTAATTAGAAAATCTGACCTCAAAGAGAAGATTTCCTTCATGCTTGCAAATTGGACTTAAATCCAATTTAAGTTAAGAAAGTGGCCAGTACTTGTTGGGTTATTAAATTACTCTTTCTGTGTTTCTGTGAAATTAATTTTTGCCTTGCACCCTGTCTGCTTTCTTCATGTGCAACATACATTTTCCACCGTGTCTGCAGCATGTGTATTTATGTCCTGATGTGCTGAGCTGTGTGAAACTGTTAATGTGATGTTGACAGAGAAAATCCCTTCACAAAGGTATGTAACCTCATAGATCAATCCTCTTAACTGATTAAAACTTTACCAGAGGTTACACTCTCCCCTGTAGCCATCTACGGGTCAGCTGCCTGCTGCTGGTTTCATCACAGCTGCTGCAATGACTCCACAGAAGTAAATGAACATTAATAACAGAAAATCATACATGGTGTGTAAACAGTCTTTTGAACGAAATGCTTCCTTTCACCCCTAACAAGAAATGTGAACTTTGAACTACTTTAAAAGTTTTTACCAAGTTTGGATTCTTCAGTCATCCAGCTATTTTCCTCTGTGTCTGCACTTATCAGCTCTGTCACAGTCAGGGAGACTGAAAGTGGGTCAGACTGAGCATGTGAGAGGCCCTGAAAAGAGGCTATCCAGCAAGCCAGACCCTCCCTAACCCCTCAGTCTGACCCCAGGTATGAAATCATTTAGTGTGTGTGTATATCTGTGTTTGCTTCTGCCTTTGGCTTCTTTCTACTGCACTGGATCCTCTCATTCAACTGATGTTATATTTGTGGAAGGTTCCATGGTGATGATGACTTGCAGACATGGAAAAGGGGTGGGTGGAAAAATGGATGTGTCTATTTGGTGTGATCTCTGCTCTCCCTGCCACTCTATTCACCTATTCAAACAACAGCTGAACAGTGATAAGTGCGATCGGGGTAAGGACGAATAAAATATTCCAGGAAGGCCGAAAGTTAAGAAACAAAACTGAAGTACAGAGTCCAGGGAATGAGGACAAGCTCAAGGGGCTGACGCAGACCTCCAGTTGGGCCCCGAGGGTAATTCGGATTTGCAATGAGACATGTTGCTGTACATTCCCAACCCGACTAAAGCTGCTGCTGTCTGCTTTATTTGCTTTCAGACCGTATGGGCCATTACATAACCGGCAGGTTGTGCCATTAATAACACTATTTACTAAACATTTGCAGTAAAGATATCTGTACATACTCAATGCAAACACTGTGTATAACGCTGCAGGGGAAATCCCAAAGATAGAAAACTGGTGGATGTTTTTCTATAGAAATTGTGGAATGATTATATTGCTGATTGTTCACCGCTGCGTGGACTTAGGGATATATGACAACAAGAGAGGGAGGGAAAATAACTGTCACCACTTAAAATCAATACCAGATTTTATTGCTTCCTCTCTGTCAGGGGCCTGTTTTGTGCAGGAAAAAGGTTGACTTCAGCAGAATCCTGCTCCTCTGACTGCCATGACTGCTGTCTCTGTAAAGCGACCAGACCATCATTCATCAGCCAATCAAAGTCATCATCTAAATAAGTAAGTGTCTCAAAGGGGAAAACAATGTCACCTGCCGTACCATGTGGCCAGGGAGAGAAGGAACAGCCTGTCAGGGGTCGTTGCTCTACTCCTCTAGTTGCAACTTTGTCCCAAAGTATCAAGTACAAAAGGAAACTATGAAAGTACATGACTTGTTGGCTTGTTTGTATTAATACTGTATGCCAGAATAATAAGAGACTTGTTTCAGTGGTGCACTGACAATAAATGTATGTGTTATGCTATGAGCTGAAATGACAACTGTTGAGAGACCTGTTCAGCTGCATCAGAAACATGCTGTTTCCCATTTTGGACAGCAACAGGTTTCCAAGCAATCAGGAACAAATCAAAGTGTATAGGTCACAGTGCATATTCAGAGAAGGAATATTAGCCATTTCCTATCATGATCAGACCAAAAATGAATTAAGATGGAAAGGAGAGCAATTCAGACAGGGCGAGAGAGCTTTTCCTCAGTTCGATGGGTGGTTAGATGAACGTCAGAGGCAGAGTGTATGGTGCTGAGAGTCGCAGCAGGCTCTGAAATTCCGCAGGCCTGGGAGACCAGGCGAGCGCTCGTCCCACACCTGACCTTAGCACCTCTCTGCCGTCCTCCACTCTCTCCAACAACAGTCCTCCTCCACCTCCTTTCTGTGCACCACATGAACCTCTGTCCTTCTCCCTTCCAAGACATTTTCATTTGGCAGGTGCTATAAGGCAAAGCCACTTACAGCCTGTGTCCCATTTCAGTCTCTTGAAAGTCACTGACCTACTGATGGACCAGTGAGCAAACTGAACAATGAACAAACACAGCAGATAATTGAGACGTTCTCCTTTTCAGGGAGGCTGAAGAATGTATACAATAAAAACAAACAACCAAAATGCATGAAACAGCACACACAGTCTGCAGACTATTGCTCAAATGCACACGTTTCTCCAGGATGATAAAAAAGGCCAATTACACTGTGTTTACCTGTAATATTTTCACCTAAAGATATAATTCAGTCATAATATGAATGCTGCAATGGAGTATATTAGTGAGGTGTCAATGAACACTTAGCACAACTTGGCCCAGAAAATATGAATCTGTCAAACTGTGTGATATAGGACCTCAGAATCTGAAAACTAACAAGTGAAAAAGATTGAATGTTAAGAAGTTTTAAACAGGCATGAGAATCAGGGGATTTTTTGATCCTCTTTGAGAAGAAGATGCTGAAATATGCTGAAACGGCTTTTGCCAACATTATTGCATGACAAAGGGGCAACACATAGTTTGCAATCAGAGCCTTTTGAACCCATCATAACAATGTATTTGACCTATTTGTAGCCGACAATATCCTTTGCATTGAACTGTTAATACAAGATGAGCATGAAACCGAATTGTGTCACATGTTGCTCTCTTGGTGTATAGTCACACATCCTTTGTTTGACTATAAGTCAAAAAAGTATCCACATCCTTAATTTACTTAATTATACTTGTATCTTGAATAAGATCAAGTTAAATTGTGTCATTGTGAAATATTGACTCATTTATTCTTCTCTTTGGGCATAAATTTGTTATTTAAATGAGACCATCTGTGATATAAGCACAAACAGCTTGGATACACGACAAATCCCTTACTATTGAACAAGTCACAAGCCAAGATGAATAGAAATTTATCAGTAATTTGTATTTCATATAAACTTACTGTACATTGTGCATGTTTTCTAAGTAAAAAGCAAAACTTAAGCTATTGCTGTAAAATTCATGTCGCAGGTTAAACAGTACCATATATAATGAAAATACCAAACGTATATATATATATCTCAAGATTTTACTTAATGTAATGTAATGCATCTGTGTACAGCTTCTCTGAGCAACCTGTTTCCGTGTTGACCTGAGGCTTGGCCTGTACCCAAAGGCACTGTGAATGCCTTTTAAATGTACACGAAGTCTGGAATTACTGTCCTTTGTCGGAACAAATGGTAGCTATAATAGATATTGCAGTTATCTTAGATGCATTTGGGGGGGCAAACAAACGGAAGAGGAGTGACTCTGGCTCTGGGGAAACTGTGACGAACAGGGTCACCTTGTTGTCTTTTTTTTTTTTTTGTTGTTTTTTTTTGTCTGTTTTTGGAAAAGCTCAAGTGTAATCTGTGTACCAAGCAGCTCACAGCTAAGGTAACCCATTGTTTACAGATTAATCCCTGTTCCTTTGGTAGAACAGGCTGATCCACATTGTTAAGGTCCGAAGGAAAGCGAAATAGATGATACTGAACTGTAACAGTTGTGGGTCATGTGTACGTGAATAGTGCACACCTGCTTGTGCGTAAAGGAAAATGTTTGCAGTTAGGCCCTTGTTACAGTCCCTGGGCCAGTGTCATGTGTGAGTGTGTGAGGATCCTGGGGTGAGAGTAGGGTATTGTGTTTCTATTTTATTTATTAGCCTCTTATATAAGCACCAGCAGGGGGAAGGGAAATACTGAGGCGGGGCTAAAGGGCACAGAGCTTCGAAATACAGTCCGGGTACACAGAGTTTAGGTGGTTTATAAAATGAATAGAGTTAAATTAAGTGAACAAAAGAAACATCAGACGGGAAGAAAATCACACAATTATTCTTCCTGAAATGTTTATTCGCTGGCAATGTCTTGACCCAGTCTGAAATGCAATGGGGAATGCACATAAAAACTCAGGGTTCATAATTTTTGCCCATAGAGAGGTCACCTTGTTGTTGTTGTTTTTTTTTTTTAAAGAATATCTGTACTGTTTCTATCTCCAACTTTATCGGTAGAACTGCAGGTCTGCAGTGGCTGAACCTTTACAGAATATATAAATTAAGCCAATGTTTTGAATCCTAGTAGGGATGGAAGGAATACTACACTGAAAAATCCAACTACTACTACTAATCCAACAGTTAATCAAAGCAGACACACACACACACACACAGCACAGCTCAACCAGGGCATTAGTGTGGGCAAACAAAGAGGCTGAGACTAATGAACACACCTCCCGGTTTACTCACAAAGAACACCTGGGCTTAGACCGATTGCCCCCATCCCCCTATCACCCCCAGAGTGCACGTATAAAACGTGCCCTGTGTGTTCCTCTTCTCGGCTCTGTTGAGAAAACGTGATGCCGTGCGCCCTTGTCCTGGCTTGGTCAGTTGGGGGGCTCATAGTGACAAGTCCACATTGTATTGGTGGGGGGATGTGTTGGGTGTGAGGGAGGGCAGGGCAGGTTGTGGTGAGGAGAAAACAAAAAGGGAGAAAAAGGATGAAATGCTGCAGCCCTCCCCCCCTTTTTTTATCCCACTTCAGTCAGTGTGTGTAGCATTGCCCCCCCACCGGCCCCCCACCACCCTCTACCCCACCTCCTCCCCTCCCTTCCCCACTCCTGTGAGGAATTGGGTTTACATAACCCACTGCAGTGAGATAACGCAGCACACAAACCCCTGACGATGCCTTCTCTTTCTCAAGGCAACGCGGACATAAACATTTGGATGATGCCGCATTAAACATCTATAGTCTGCCCAATATATAGCACAGCATGTGCTATTGTGAGAAGGCCATGCTTTCCTCGCTGCAACATGCATGTACAAGCATCTGCAGATCCAGGCTGCTCCAAGTCAATGCTACTACCCAGCATCAACATCTGGGGGCTTCAGTTACACAACGTGATACCAGACAAACAGCTTCTGTATGAATTTTCAGGGAAGTGTGCTCTGATTAAAAAAAAAAAAACATCACAAAATACCAAAGGCTTTTTTATTTCCTGCTGTCCTGACAGAACCCCTCTCGAGCACAACCCTGTACCGTGTGAACAGACCAGAGTCTTTTTTTTTGTGTGTCCCTGTAGTGACAGTAAGTACGTCAAAGCAGTGTGTGTCTGTGTGTTTGGGGGGGGGTACAGGGAGGCCGTTGTCATGAGAGAGAATGCCATTTTATCAAACTCTTACTTAATCACTTAGTCTTGTACCAGTTTTGTATTGTGGGTGGCTAAAACCAGTTCTGTCTGGACAGGGCTGCAGGAGAGGTCGGATTCAAGGGCTGTTATCTATCTCTGGGAACCAAGTTAAATGCTTCTGTGTCTGTGTGTGTGTGTGTGTGTGTTCGGGAATGTGCGTCATTCTTTCTGGTGAACTTGGATCTGTAACCAGGACTGTTGTTCTCTACATTCCCCTGTCACTTCTGGCTCAAGAGGGATCATGTTGTATTACCTCACCCAGCTTCACTTGCTTTCTGTCAACTGGAACACTAACTTATGAAATCATTTTTGAGGGATCTCCAGTTGCTATTTTTAAATATTTCATAATCATATGACACAGGGTGCTTGATATTCTACTGGATCTCACATTTGAAACAGGTTTTGACTGTATTACTCAAAATCCATATTCAAACTTAATATTTCAAAACAAAAAAACTCAAGCTGTTAAGTCAATAGTAAATCAATTATTCCAGGAATAGAAACAGTCTCTGCTCTAGTTTTGCATTTCTGCCATTTTGAGTGAGAGGTGCAGACCATCTCCTGTCTGATTGCATTTTTTTTTTCATGGGACTCAAAAAAGTTAACAGAATAATTGGAACATATTGTTTTTGGGAGGACACAATGTTGATAAAACACAAAAACCCACGACGGCATTAATTAAAGAAAATAACATCCTGGACAATATGTGATCCACATACATTAAGTTGTGGCTATTTGGCAGGTTTGCAGTGGTGGAGTAGGGATGAGCTGGAACCAATTTTGCCCTTTCTCTGGCCAGACAGGTTGAGGAGAATCTATTCTCAGCACCACAGCTTCTTTGTCTCAGATACTAAACTCCCTAATCTTTTTCCCATCCTGTCAAGTGGGTTTGGTTGGGGGTGCTTTCAGCATCAATGGAGATTTGTCCCCCAAAGAGCCTCTCCATTTCTTTCCTGGAAAACAGAACTATGTTCATTTGAATGAACTGCAGAAAAGCTAAACCACAAAATAGAAAATGCGTCTTCTGTGAAAAATGGCACTTTACTTCGATGCCATTTCCAAATCTAACCTTCAATCGACCCAGAACATTTATCCAATTAACCTAATCCTTTTTGTTTGGAAACTGGACTAAGGAGCATGTTTCATAACATCACAACAGTGTGAATCATAATGGTGAATCACACTGTTAAAAAAGATAAAGAGGCTTTGGGAAGCTTTGGTTACATAAGACAACATTTTTTTTATTTCTCACCTCTGCTGTACACAACATAAACAGGCAAACACACAATCAGACACAGATACACACTCACCCACACACAGGTCTTAAGAAAATATACAAAACAAAATATGGCTGTTTATATGCCATGTGGGCTGAGCACTGATAATACAGTGGCATAATAATAGAAAAAGTAAATTATTCATCATCCTCTTCATCCTCCTCTTCATCGCTGATGACATATTTCTTGGCCTTCTTGGTGGACATTTCCTCATCATCCTCTGCCTTTCTCTTCCCTGATCCCTCGCCCTCCTGTGAGAGAGATGAATGGCTGATAAGAGGTGTGAGCCCTGCTAAAACCAGCAGACATTCTGTACAGCTAGTCAATACTTTCTGTTTGTCATGTTCCAAAATTAGTAGCTACACATTTAGTTTGAAAACATCATCAAGTTTTTTTGTTTGTCTTTGGAGAAGCAATCAGTGCAGAAGTAAATGTGTGCTATTCAGGAGGACAAGTATGTCTTGTTCTATTTAGTTCATTTTGAGGTTAAGTGTGTGAATCGTTGGGTTTTTTGCCTCCAGCGTCCTGCCACACACTGCCCCCTGTCTGCCCAGCAGGATGATGCACCTACCTCATCGCTGTCTAGCTTCTTGGCCTTCATCAACCTCTGGGCTTTATCATCATCAGAGCCTTCATCACTATCTGACGAGTAGATCCTTGCTCGCTCCTCTGAATTGAGAGCAGAAAAATGCAGATTTTCATTTGACCTCAGTGACTCAAGTAAAATACTGAAAAACATTTTTTTCTGTTTATTAAAAAAAATTTATTAAAAAAATTTATTTAATAAATTAAAAATGTATTCATAAAAATAAAATGACTGTAGTGCAGTCACCTCTAAGGCCTCCTCCCCCCTTGTATTTGCTCTTGATTGCTGCCAGGCTTATTGCCTCTTCGCCCTCCTCCTCATCATCGTAACGGTCGGGCTCCAGGTAGCTGCTGCTCAGGCCTCTCTGGTGCTGTTTCTCCCTCATCCTCCTCTGCTGCGACTCTCTACGGATGGAAGCTCGCAGCCGCTCTTCCTCTTTCTGCCATGAGAAACAAGGGTGCAAATTTCTTTTCAAATATATATATATATATTTTTTTATTAATTATTAATATAATTTTTTCCATTCCTTATCATCATCTACAGTGGTAAGAAAAAGTATGTGCTTATTAAAGTTTATACAGCAGATATCTCCCCTTTACTAGACGTGCTGACACCATTCGTATTTCACTGACCACTGTGTGACCTTATTATGTAAGTGTGCCAGGTTATGTCTCCTACATAACCTGACATGATGCCTGTCAACAAATGGTCTCATTACAAAATGTTTTGGTCTCCGTGGCAATAAAAGTGTTGACAGACAGGGCTGAGGAAAGACAAACAGATCAACTGAGATTGACAGAATGCGAGTGTGTGACCTTTATCATTTCGTTGCGATGTGACTCTGGATCCCGTCCGGCCATTGGAAGAATTCTGATCTTCTGTGTCTTAGAGCAGCGGTCAGCCAGAGACAGAGTCATCTTCCTGTGAGTGGCGCTGTCTGTGGAATGGGGCCTGGAAATACAGGGAAAACACACCATCAATGACAGATTTAGGACAACTGTGAGTCACTCTACTTGGCAAGTTGAAGCATCATACACCTTATATTTCTACACTTAACCAGTATATCCTCGCCAGCATTTTGGATGAAGTCACCTGTTTCATGTTTTGGCACAACAGTGGTGTCAGCATTTTATTTTCTTTCTGACTCGACAAATACCAAAACTCATTTCTGCCTCAGATTTGTCATTCTCTGGAACATTGCAAATATCTTTGAAACAAAGTGCCATGAGTGAACCCAGAGCTAATTCATTATCCGTGGACTGGAGTGGATGATAGTATCCTCTTCTCTGTTGTAAAACTGATCCCTCATTAGTAAAGCCACCAATGGCAACATTCCAGTCTTAATGCTGTTGTGTTAGTGAAGCTGCAGCAAGCTTCTTAGTTTAAAAAAAACAACAAAAAAAAAAAAAAAAAACTACAACAACATAAGCAAACAAACAAATATTGTGTCGTGACCTTCTTAATCCTGAACAGCTTCAGCCTCAATCCTAATAAAAAAACTAATGTGATGATAATACTGAATCAGAACAATTAGCAATGTCCTGCCTGGGAGTCCATTGTGCATTAAAGCAGCTTTGGCAAGTGTCCTATATCCAGGTGGACTTGGGGGCGCTAAGAAGATTATGCACTTCTTATTGAGAGAAACCTGGGCAGCTAGCACAAGGTGATCTAGGGACTTACAGCATAGAGTACATTTCTACATGAAGGGTGCTATTGTTGTTGCCATGAGTCTATTTAGTGCAGGCACGACTGAAAAATGGTCAGACAGAGCAGGAATATCCGTAGCAACGCGTAGATTTTGCCACAGGTGGATTGGGTGTCTCACGACATTGGCATGTTAATCTATTACCTGAACGTAAGTTTGGTTTTGAACACAGCCTGTCCCTGCAGTCCAGTGCCCTGTCGGATGAACAGGTGGTTGTGGTCTCCCTGGAGTGGAGCCTTGTAAACATCAAACACTTCGTTCCCAAGATGGAGGGACATGCTGTGATAAGGACAGGGAATTTAAAAGCTTGGAAAGTACAGAGCACATTGTCTTCACAGAATACCGACCACTACACCCAGACTGACATACAACGCACCTGCCATCAGACCATTTGACAATTCGTGCGTTGCTCTCTCGTGTTTCATTTCCCTCCTCGTCTCTCTTGACTCTCCACCGAATAGTGTTCTCCACCTGTTGGGGACGAAACAAAATTTTTGCCACTTCACAAACAAATTCACTTTGCAAATGTACTGATGACCATCATACAGACTTTTTTTAAGAATCTGACAACCACGAAAGTATGAATTCATATTGATATGGGGGACTACACACCTTCAATTTGAGCCTGGTCCGTCCCTCTTCATCCAGCATTTCTTCATCTTCAAATTCATCCTCATAGTACTGGGGATCAAATGGTCTATAAAGCAAGTTCAGTGAAGATCTACATAAGTTCATCCAGTACAGTATGTGTGTGCATTATATTTATTGACTGCGCTGATATTCTGACCTGGGCTCCACAGACAGGAAGTTGGGAAGCTTGACAAAATAAAGGTCAGATCCAAGGTCTGTGCTGACCTTTGGAATCTCTACTTCTATACGAGTCTCAGGTGCTGGCTCCTCTTCTGCCTGCTCCCCTTCAACGCCATCCTCTGTATCCTAGAGACACACACATAGACAGACAGACACACAGACACACACACAGAGACAGAGACAGAGACAGAGACACACACACACACACACACACACACACACCGAGAGAACATTTCAAAAACACTGTATGATTCAATGACCCTTGAAAATAGGGATCAGCTTAGTAAGGCTTAATGAGAAGCTCTGAGAAAAGGAGATTTGTGAACTCTTATATAAAAAAAGACTGCACAAATTAAAAGTGGCTTGATAATCACAACATAAAAGAAAGAGAGGGAGATACCAGGGGCTGTCCTGGGGTCAGAGGTTTCTCTGCATCACTGTCTGAAGAGATATCATCAGCCTCTCCAAACAGGTCATCTGCTGCAGTTTTCTTTACTGTGGAAAAGTACGGAGGAGGGACTGCTTAGATTTGAACTGTTGATACACTGATGAGCCAACAACATTAGATTTGCAGGAAGTTTTCTTTGTTAAAATAGTTCCTCACTTTTCTTTGTTCCAACATCGCTGTCTGAATCTGAATCAGAGGCAGCTTTTGAATTGCTTTTCTGTCTTAGGAAATCATCCTCACTGTCACTGCCCTTTGTAGACTCTGGAAAATAAAAAAATCATCATTTTCACATGAAAGCATTGTATGAACTGAAAGTGCAGAACATGTTACCAGAAACATACAGTAAGAGAGCAGGATTAGGAACACATGGCAGAAGTGGAGGAGAAATAAATCTCATATTAATCTCAGAGCTCTGAGGTTTATCCCAGAGCTCAGGATAAAATTTTCATATAGTCTTAATCTTCATCCACAAAATCTAATGTGTCAAGATTAACACAGGAGGCTGATTCAGGATCCACTTTATGTACAATACTTCTTTCATCTTTAACGCAAGATGCAAGGAGCACCTAATTTCCTGCTCCTTGGTCCCTCATCATCTGAGTTTTCTCTTTCTTCATCAGAGTAATGACGTTTATCCTCTTCATCCTCTGACTGGTCGCTCTTTGCCCCTCCATCCCACTTGTCGTCATCTGACTGGTTCTCCCTGCCAGAAGCCTCTCCGTCAGAGTGAGGTGTGGCCGGCCCTGACTGTGGAGTCCCAGGATCACTGTGCACACTGATGTAAACACACATACAACATAGAAAAAATACATCAAGCTATGTAAATTTGGTCATTGTAAAATGACAGGCTAGGCTTTTGATTTGGTGTCTCTCAAGATGAAGAAACACTTTCTTGTGGTAACTGATGTCCCTATCTGTTTTTTTCCCTGTTTATATTCTAATATAAGGAGTCTAATGTATTCTAAAATATAAAACTGACAGCTTGCTCTCTTCTTTGCGTTGAAAAGAGAATATTTACAGGACATAGGAGACCTTACTCTATATTAACCCATTTGTATTTCATTTCCCAGCTGCCATTCACTACATATATGTTCTCTTTCACAGACATTTGCATTTCTTTTATTAGCCATCCTTAATTGTGATTTAGGCACTTTATTGTGACATGAACATGTAGTTGATAAAAGAAAAAAAATTAACACACATAAACAACAAAAGGAAAACAAAACAAAAGTTTGTGGTTTTGTACCTTCTGTCTGAATGGCCACTGCCTCTCTCAGAACGAGGGCTCCCGACTCCAGACATCCCACTACCAGCTGGGCTTCCTCCATCTGATCGCTGACCCCTGTCCTCATCGTCCTCATCCTCATCTCGATGGCCGCGCTCTGAGCCGCTGTGCTGCTCTGTGTCAGAGTGATCGTTGTCTCCCTGGTCTGAGTGCATGCTAGCATCTGACTGATTCCCTGACCGTTCAGACTGATTGTCGCTGCCACTGTGTTGACTGTGCTGCTCATCCTCACTGTCATCTCCAAACAGCTCCTATGAGGTAGAGGAAAACGTGGGGTGATATACAGGTAGCCACTGTTGAGGCATGCTGTCTGGCCCTACCTTTTTCGTTGTGCACGCGCACACAACCAAACATGCACCATTGCACATTGCACATTCTCTCAAGCAGAACGTTTAAAAGCAAATCAAAATACCATAATTTATTCTGGGTGAGAACAACTTTGGTGGTCAGCACAGTCTAACTTAATGCACAGCAGACACATTATGAAATGAAATCTCACTGGATTTGTTTTTCAACCCGTTTTAAATTGGCCTACATACATGTGCCATGTAATTATGATTGCAATTTCACATTAGTGTAATTACAGAGATTGTAAAACCAATACCGTCCTAAGTATATTAGGCATTGTGAGTGTTTTTTATAAGATTGCTTCATCTTGGGTGACTTATATACATTTAAGGCGGCTGCCTTCTTTCCATTATACCCCTATTAAATCATGGAGTTAATTGGGGGAATGCTGCTATCTGACTAACATGTTCTTGGACAGTGGACGAAATAATAACTGTGCCAGTGTTAACATTTATTGAGGGAACAGTGTAAAGCATATCTGCCTGTGATCTGCTACCTGAAATCTGCACAATCACTTGCCAAAAGTACACACCTTATTCATGCTGGGTTTTCCTGCCTCCTGGCCTTCGTCTTCATCATCATCATCCTGTTCCCTCTCACTGTCGCTGCCACTACCTGAGGCGTTGCTGGCAGATCGAGGTCTCTCCTGTTCTGAGTCTGAGCCGGAGCCGGATCCGGAGCCAGACTCTGATATGCCAAAAAAAAAAAAAAGACAATTTTGTGTCCACTGCATGGTTCATCATCTAATCATTCCACAGCAGGTGAAAGTTTCAAAGCGCAATATATACACACTGGTTGCTCAGTTTTTCCTGACAGTACAGAGAGATTTAAACTCTTAAATAGTGTGAGCTTTTGTAATTAAAATTATGATATTATGAATAATTTCTCCAAAATATATGTATTTGTTTTTTTTTATTGCATTACAAGACATTGCAGCCAGCTGTTATACCATGACACCTCAAATGGGACATTTTCATATCAAGTATAAAGGACATGAAGAAAGCAGGATTTAAATTGCCACTGAGTTAGTTGTGGAGGGATTTATTCTATATTTCATATACATGAAAACAGATTATCGTTTTTCTAGGGAATACGTGTCATTTTCATTTGGTAAATTAATAACAGTGTTGCAGCAGAATACGTTATAACGCTATTCATAGCACTGTATATGAAAAATTTATTTGTTGACTGATAGTCTCGCTCTCTCAGGTGTAAGAGATTATAATGGGACAGCAGAGTGGTATCTTTACACAAATCTGTGGTTTAACATTTGGTGTCTTTCATTTAGTGGATCGGCCCAAAACACGCCTGGCCATCTATTTACTTTAAGCATTAACATATGCATATATGGAATTATTTTCTAGAGAATGGCTTTCATCAAACAGATACTCAGACTCCTTTACAAAGACGACATGAATGTAAATACATACTTATAGACGTGGCAGTTTGCAGTGATGCTGGCAGGGATTGTATTGTACTAACAATCCCAATGCAAACCACCACCTAAATAGTAAACACGAGTCCAAAGTATTATTATTTCTCCATTAGTTCAGTATACGTCTGAGTTGTTGAAATGCTTCCCATTGGATTTGTTACCTGCACATAATAATATATAATGAACTCCTAAATTTCATAAGAATAAATTCGATAAATGCACCGACAGGATGTCTTTAGAAAGCTTTTTAACTGTGTAAAAACAAATAAAGGATTATTTATTATTCCATTTTGTTCCAGTGCAGCGACTTCCTTTCCTTACCAAACGCAGAACAGTGGAGCTTAAGTGAACAGGACGGTGGCTAAAAAGACATTTTCAGGCTAGAAAAACACACAGAGACAGAAGAGTTTCCAAGAAGGATGTCTGGAAACATGAAGTTAACATTCACGGAGTTCGTGCTCATCATGTCCGGGATCCATTTCTTTGTTTTCTTTTTGACCCAAATCTACTTCCGATGTTCGCACGGGGAAAAACTCGACGCCATTCTCGAGTTAACTTCATGAACCGGCTTCAAAGTATAAAGCAATATTACCTCGCTGGTCATTGTCGCTGTCCCCATCACTGCCGAACAATTCATCCATGTCCGCCATTTCTTCCAAACCGTAAGCGGCAGTAAAATCTGACCTGCAGGAAGCAGACGGTGTCCGGGCTGTGAGGGAAGGTTTTGTTTCCGAGGTCAGACCTCAGACTGTGGTGGCGTCCACCAGACACAGGGGGGCGCCAGACACCACCATCCCAGTCAGAAACACTGCACACCAAGGAAATGTGGTAGGTGCTCCAGAATACAAATAAAAAAAAACATTACCAGAAACATAGACTTACTGAAGAGGCGTTATAAATGGCAGGTTTTTTGTAATAATAATAATAATAATAATAATATAAAATCTTTGATCCAGGGATTACTTTTTGTGACACTCTGTGATGCATCTCGGAGGGATGAGTCTGTGGCTTCCCATCAGGGAATGGCTGGGAGACATTGTCCAAGACAGTGTGGATACAAAGATAACTACAACTAAGAATAAAGTGGTTTCGATATATTAATTATATTAAAACAGATCTACCATACATATACCTTTGCTTAAATACATGAAATGGCGCTCCTTGCTCTCATTGCAACCTTTTTAAATAATTGCCATCATTCATTTGCTTTGGTGATGCACTTTTCAGCACCCACATCTCTTTCCAAAGTTTCTGTGTCACACAGGAGGCATCTTGTTACAGTGCCCATAATGTGTGAACCAACAGGGTGCATGAAATTCTATCTCTCTACTATTATGTAACAGAGGGGCATGGGCTTTTCTTGATCTTAACAGTCAAGGTAAGTTCTTCGGTGTGCTGAGCCTTTTCTTTGTGTGAGACACAGGCCATCACTGTGGGTCTCACTGTTTTACTGGGTGAGACATTGAAAGAAGTAGGAAGTAATAAAACATGTTTATCTTAAATGTGAAAGTGAGATCAGGAATTACTCTCAACAGACTACAGCAACTACACCATTTTTTCACATTTTCTGAAGGGTTATAGTGCATATATGTGGGAGTTTCTGTTATGAACTGTCACTTATTTGGTTCGCTAATAACAGTGAGGATAAAAAAATCTTTGGGTCACTGGTTAAGTTTGGGACAGTGCAGGATAATGCATGTCTATGTAGCCTAATGACCCAAAAAGTGTGTATGTCTAAACATATGTGGAGTAATGACGTAATTTGAATTACTGCTGAATTTTGTGTGTTCTCTGTAGTATTTGCTTTTGCTCAAAGCCAACCCATTTGAAAGAGTTTAATTTAATTAATACTTTTGATACCCTACCCTCGCCCAGAGTGAGCTGGGATTGGCTCCAGCACTCCCCATGACCCAGAAATGGAAAGGTGCCAGTAGATGGATGGACTATGGAATAATTTGATAGTAAGTTGTTTGACTAAAACAAATCAAAAACCATTCAATCACTCATCTGCCATTGCTTTTCAGTTTCTGGGACAGGTGCTGGAGCTAATCCCAGCTCACATTGGGTGCGGGTGGAGTACACCCTGGACAGGTCACCAGACCACCACAGGGCCAACACACAGAGAAAGACAGACACAAACACTCACAGTCACACTCAGACCTACGGACAATTTAGAGTCACCAGTTAACCTAAACATGCATTTGTTTGGACTGTGGGAGGAAACCGGAGTACCTCCAACATCTGCTGTTTCAGTTCAGCAGAAGATAGGTTTTAGCTAATTATCACGGAGACATCCTGTATAGTTATAGTGCTATACAAAGATTCAGGCATCCCCGAAAGGATTTATTTTGTAAATTAAGTGAGAAAAAGTAAATGCAGTCTCTGTAGACAGTAGCTGACCTCGATTTACTAACTGTTACACATCTGTTGGCATGGGAAATATTCTGCTTTTCTGCAGTCAGTCATGAAAATGAAACAGAAGATGGTTTCCAACAGAACAATGATCCAAAGCATACATCAATATCATATGTATGGTCCCCTGGCCATAACATAACAAAAAATGTGTGGTTAGATTTGAACCAGTTGTAGTTGCAAGAAAAAGCATGTAAAACATCCTAAATTCCTAAATCAGGACCAGAAAATGCTGGGTGGTTTAAAAATGTGTTTGAAGGCTTCCCCGACTTTATCACTCGTTTTGCAATAGGTCGTGAATATTTCTCTTCTTTTTATTTTATTGTATTTCCTTTTTTCCCTCATCTTGGTTATCATTGGTTCTCCTCGGTAAAGGTGGCGGGTGAATTTACGCCATTGGTTGTCGGATAGAATTCTGTCCTCCCATTGGCTGAGTAAGACGTCACTCACAGGATGCTCCGTCACTCTCTTCCTGTGTTACCGCCCTTGAGTTGAGTGAGAAATCAATCGCTGGAGACATTACATACTGGGGAGACTGGTCTTACTGTGAGATCCCGCATCTAGGTCCCATCAGCCTCTGGTAAGGAATACGATAGCTGGGGGGAAGGGGTTGAGGATTCAGTCAGTTTGTTGGTTTACACCCTGCAATTTGTGTATTTGCTCTAGTTGTTTTAGCCAAACGGCTAGCAACTTGTCTCAACTCCAGGCTAGCGAGCTAGCACTTAGCCACATCCCTTCTGGGTACTTCGTGTGGTCTCGCTGCATCAAACAAATGTGGCTAAGTCACCGGAGGAAGCGTCACATAGACGGCTCGATGTGGCTCTAAATGCGTTTTAGCAAACGAAGACGAGGCGACTTTTAATCCGCAATTAAATAATAATAATAATATAAATAATAAAAAAACAGCATGAACTTGTCAACAGTCACCGTGATGATCATAAACATGTCAAGAACATGTTAGCTAACAGCGTCCCGTTGGCCGCCTTCTGTACAGGACGGGGATGGAGCAGTCAAGTCCCCACCAGCAGATTGTTCCCTGTATATAGGTTTGGTAAAGCGATGACAGTGTATGGGAGCACCAAGTGTCATCTAAAGAGTCTGGCATGTGTCTGTAGGTGTCGGTGTTTTTTTTTTTTTTTTTTTTAAGGACAGGATATGGTTATGACTGTCACCTCAGCCGCAGAACTGTTTGTCAGTGATGAGGGGGGTCAGAAAGTGTCGTGGGACATTATGTGTAAATGACTGGCTTTCTGTGTGTGTCAGTCAGAGGAAGCCTGACCAGCAGGGCTCAGTGTTGAATGAAGGGTGTGGCCCCCGGGTCTTAAGGAGGACGTCTGCTGAGGGAAGTGTGGTTTTACTTTTAAGCCTGAGGGCAGGTGGCAGTTTAAAGTAAAACTGTGGGAAATCACTGCGACTGCTGGTGAGGCACATTCGCGGATGGTTGTTGTGCCACCTCCTGCAGTACGGTGTTTCTGATGAGCAGGTCACAGGATTTTATCAACCAGCATGCCTTTCAATGAAGAGTGAAGCCTGGCCCTTAGTGGTTAGTTTCACCCTTGCTGCAATCGCAGCAACTGCAGTAAATAGTGGTTGTTTTGTCATAGGTGTGTGTGAATTAGTCTCTCTAGGACCTGTGTTATTCACACACTTGCGTATATGCCCTTGTTAAACTGAGAGGCTGGACACTCCCTGAATTTTATTCTCATTACATAATAATGGAGTGTGTGTCTGGGTTGCGAAGCAAGAACAGGGGAGTACACATCATGTGCTGCTAGAAACGCTGTGTAAGAGAAGGAAAAGGGAATGAACAACAAGAATGCTGATTGGTTTCTTTCCCTGCCTTTAATGACTGTCAATTAGTAAAAGATAACAATGGCTATAGATCTAATAAAGAAAAGACTGGTTTGTGGCCAAACAGTTGTAATATACCTATATAAACACTTTTTCATTATGGGGGCTTCTATATGTTAGTATTATCACTTATTGGTTACAGTGACCATATCTTAATGGCAGCATTACCAGACCATCTGCTTCAACACATTGCTTCTTCATGTGTTTCTTTTGATTTTTGATGTTTGCAGACGCCTTGGGAGTCTGATTTAAAAAAAAAAAAAAAAAAAGAGGGTTAGAGTAACAACAGGGTGGGGAAACAGACAGAAAGATATTAAAACTAAAAGAGAGTAGGTGGGTGGAGGAGTTTCAGACTTTAGTCCCAGGGGGAATAGAGCTGGGTTGTTCTAACTATAGTCTTTTTGTGTGTTGATAGGGAGGTGTTCTATAATCCTGGAATAACCAGTCATTGCTTCCTGTTCATCCAGCTTCTGCATCATGAGAATGAATGTAGCACAGCAACCTAGATACGAATTGCGAAAATTAAACTTCACAGCATAAAATCTGATGATCTTTTGCTGGTAATATTCAGATACAGGGTGCCCATGAAGTCTATTTAGAATTTAAAAGAATTGTTACAAATGCAACTGATGAGATATCTTAATCACATTAGTCGTCTGTACTCAGTGGTTATCAAAGTTTTTAATCACATTGCATTTGTGTATTTCAGGTTGTTGATGAAATAGGTAGTGGTAAATGCCCTAACCCTTGGAAGGGATGGCCCGATTCCCTGGCCACCTCGTTCACCAGATATTACTCCCTTGGACTTCTTTCTGTGGGGTTATGTTAAAGTTATCATGTATCCAACAAAGATACAGGACATCACTGACCTAAAGCAAAACATCACTGATGCCATTGCATCACTTGTTGAGGTGACGCTACAGTGAACATGGCAAGAAATCGAGTACGGTCTTGATGTGCTTCTTGCAACTAATGATGCCCACGTAGAGGTTTATTGAGGCAAACAAACTTCAATATCTACTCCTCATTTTGTAATCATTTCCACATATTTGGCTGTTCGTTTGCTTTTGTGATAAGTTTTTGAAGTTGTTAAGAGACTTTATGAGCACCCCGTATAAGGCAGAGATATCTGAGATAGCATCTGATATTGCATTCTTAATGGCTTTATGCAAAGTGAGTCAACCTCACTTATTTGAAGGGCAAATCCTAGACAATTGACATGACACATGTCCCACACCTCTTATAGTACACAAGTGATTAGGTACAGTATGGTATTAAATTTTATAGCCTAGCCTCTACAAAACCTCTACATGTGTAGGTGCCCTACAGTAGCCAAAGTGTACAGGTCGCTAAAGGAAAGGTCAAGATGAGTGTTGAGTGCAGACAGTTTGCAGTATTACTGGCTTTGAGCCATCTGTTGTGGTCTTGGGGGATTAGGAGAGAGGAGAAAGGAATAAGTTAGATTGGACTAATGGATCCTCTCAGCGTTGTGATTGTAGCTTGAGCCCACCCATTGCCATCATTATCCCTGTCTGCAAGTTCCATTGCTCTTTTGTCTGCACAAAAGTACTGGGCCTCACAGTAAATGGTGGTTACTTTTTAAAATGTCCCAAATTATAACTCGGCCAAGTGGAAAGTGTTTTTGACAAAGTAGGATAATATGGTAACTGGGGTTATTTTGAGCTGATCTTGTCATAAGAGCATTATACGTGTGTATGTGTGCACACATGTGCAGCCTGTTTATCACCAACTCTGGTGTCTCTGCTTTTTCCACACCCTGGACAGAAATTTCATCACACCGTTGTTTCCTGGACATCCCACAATTTGTCTGGATGAAGATTTAAATTGTATGAGAGAAAATTGTAAGTATTAGGTCTGGACTTTACACATTTTTGTAAAGCAATTTACATGTTTTATTTGGACAGTTTTTGGACAGTTTACACAAAACGTGGATAGATAGGTCAGACGTTCAGACTCAGTTGGATGCATGTCAGTTCTCTAGTTGGTTTTGTGAATGTTTATCTGAAATGATTTCACCTTCACTTAATTTCAAAGATTTTCTCTCAAGATGTCTGCAGAAATTTAAGTTTACTTTATTTCGAGAGCCATTCTCACTTTAGCCAGATTCATATTGTTGCACCTTACCTGCCTGTGACCATTGTCTTAGCTTCAGTTGCTGATTACATTTATAGTAGCTACTAATGATATCTAGCAGTAGCAGCTTACAAGGCATCATTCTACAGACTCTGCCCCACTGGATCTGATTAAACTACTTTGCAATGGAACATGAGGGTTACATTATTATTGCAGATCATTATATTCATATGCTTTAATTAAAGTGGTCAGCATTGACCTTCTCGCCCAGCTTCAGCTGCTGGAGCGAAGGGCTGCATATGTCCCTGACATAACCCTCATAATCATTTCACACAAAGTGAAATGGATGAGGTGAGGTCAGGAAAAGAAAAAGCCCAAGACAGAGCCTGCTTTGTGGAGACAAAGACACAAACAGTACGTTGGACTCACAGAATTTCTCTGAACCAGACAATTCACTCAGGTAATTCCAGAGAAATGGCACTAACAGAATCCTTAGCCAAACCACTGAGTCGATGCACGGGGTGTTTTTGATGGTTTTTTTGTTGGTTTTTTTTCCTCCTGCTGCCACAGAGATTAGATAAAGGGCCATATTTTACACACTGTGAAAAGGAAATAAATTTATTTGACTGTAACTGCAATGCCAAGTCTTTAGGGAAAAAAATGCATTTAAATTTCGGTAAATGTACAGTCTGTGTGTGACTGATCAGGACTGAGACTATCTGTGGTGTGCTGTAGGGACATCATGAGGTCATTGTGTGTTCGGACTGTGGCGTGGGAGAGGGAACTAAAAAGCTGAAGCCTCATTATTTTGTTTGACATGATGCATACTGGTTTCCTAATTCTTAGATTAAATAATGATCCTATCAGTGCATTATTTAACCTGAACTCTGGTGTTATGAGCTTATAAATCATACTTCAAAGAAGTAAACTTTGCTGCTAAGAAGAAAAACACATTCACGTCTTCCCATATCCATACAAATGTGTTTCTTTGTTTTGTCTTTGCAGTTGATAATGTTTTCTAAACTAGCATGAATTTGGTGGACACAAAAGAGGGTATTCTCATGGGAGTGGTCAGATGATTTTGCCTGAGCCTGAGAAAATTCTGCCATTGTTCCAGCTGTGTGTGTGTTGCATCATTGCAAGGCCTCATCATCCAGCCCAGCTGTGACCAACTATTATTTCACAATGTTTCTCTCAGTTTGTGAGATATAACTACATTGCAATGTTCTAATGAGCCAAGCACAAATGACCATGACTGTCTATATCTGTGTGTCTTCTACCTCAGGTACCTCCCCCCTGGCCTGGAGCAGTGAGCCTTAGAAGGAACAGTGTGGCTGTGGTCTGCTGCTCAGTGTTGCTTAGCAAACTCTAGCCGGCACCATGGCGCTGTCATACAAGAAGGATCTGGACAAGTACAAGGATCTTGATGAAGATGAAATCCTCACAAAGCTTTCAGCAGAGGAGCTCAAACAGCTGGAGTCAGCCCTCGAGGAGATGGATCCTGAGGTCAGGGCTCAGTTAGGGTTGGAGGAATTCCAGGGCTGTTTAGTGGGAGGGAGTTCCTGTGGCAAATGGATTTAGTGGGAAATTATCCATTTAAACAATGAAAGCACTTTGTGCATCTCACACACAGAATGCTCATAAAATCTTTGCTGCCATAGTTCTTTCTCTTAAAAAACTGACACAACTACATTGTTTTCAAAATATTTCAAAAATTGTGTCAAGTTTTGTCCAGTTCCAACAAGTTTCTGCCACTTGTCATTTTTGCAGTGAGTCACTCCTGTTACAGTATGTGACTATGTCTAAAGTGGACTATATAGCATATATTAGACCATGTTGTCACAGTTAAATGTCCTGGAATGTGTTGAACTTAAAATCCATCCAAATTTAAGGCTAAGGGTGGATTTCTCCTTTGTGTTCTCTGACAACACCTTCTAGCCTCTTTCCTTTATGGTTAAGAGAATAATTTAAAGGGTGCGTCTGGGCTGTATCAAGTCTGTTAGCAGGCTGCCAAGTGTTTGTGTGTTTATTTATGAGTAGAGCTGGAGAGTATAACTAAATCTCTTCCAGGCCCCTGGATGTTTTTTTTTTTTTTGTTTTTTTTTTAAAGTACAGAGTGAAAGAACCATTGTAATGCATGATGTCCACACAGAGCCCATGGGAAACAGTCAGTGACAAGTGGGAAAATATTAATTTCTCTCATTATCACAGCCAAAGTAAAATTTGGTGTGCATGTGAAAATAAATTCTTTGGTTAAAATAGCAGCATGCATGCATGGACTGACTAGACAAGATTTCATCTTCCTTCTCCTCCCTGAGGCTTTCACTCACCTATAGTTAATAGTCCATAATTGTTTGCAATTTTTTTTCTTTCTGCCTTAATAGTCATAAATGTTTGGTTGACATGCATCAAGTGCAGAGTGTGTACATTTCCTGTTTTCAGGAACTTTTAATTAATTTTAACTTGGTTACAGAAATTCCCAGAAACTTGAAGGAACATATTTATGAAGGCAGACAAAAACATTTAGAGCTTCAAAACAGTTTACCATTTGCCAGTTTTTGGATTGAAAAGTTAATGTCTGTAGTCAGTGCGCTGAAGTGGGCTGGTCTAACGTGTCTCTTTGTTTCTTCTCCCCAGAATGCTCTTCTCCCAGCAGGCTTACGTCAGAAAGACCAGACGACCAAGAACGCTACAGGGCCATTTGACAGGGATCGTCTGCTCAAATACCTTGAGAAGGAAGCCATGGAGTACAAAGACAGAGAGGATGTAGTTCCCTTCACTGGAGAGAAAAAAGGTGTGTTTTCTCTCCCTTTCAATTTGACATATGTTGGGTGAGAGGGTGTAAGAAAAGATGCTAATCGCATCTTCTTTGGTCTGTCATAGTTGAATACAACTCATCGGAAAGTGGGATAGTTTGACATTGTTGTTGACCAGTAGAAGCACACGGCATTGTTCAGGGAACAGTGTTGGGACTCATGCCCTCGAGACACAAAGCAGTCAGTATGCCACATGCTGCTTCGAACACCATTCTGTGTTTACATTCTTATTCCCGGAAATTGGTCACTGTAACCTCTTTTCAATGACATCACACTGTAATGGAAGATGGCACAATATGCTTAGCTGAGACGCAACTTGCTGTCCTATCAAATCTGTTATGGCAAGAAATTACAACTCTAGTGAGCATAATATCAGGCAAAAACTGTGTGTATTGTGAACCTTACATGTGAGTATTTGGGACTTTTCCTCGCAGTTAAATAATAATAAATAATAAATTTTAAAGATTTGACATAAATTATTTACTTGAATTGATGTACTGCAGTTTAGTGTGAAGTGAATTTATAGTTAGAGGTCTGATCAACACTGAGAATTTTTTTTTAAGTCACAACTTTAATCGCAAAACACTCAGTTGATGCCATTTATTTGGCACACTTGGTCTAACTTTTATGAACAGCATGGGTAGTGTGCTGTTGAAAAACGTTAGTTGTGTATTTCTGAGGGAGTGGAGTACCATGTAGTGTGTGATTGTCTCTGTATCAGCAGCACAGACTGAACAGTAATTACTGTTCTGCTGTCTTCACAGAAATTGTTAATGCATGTCTGCTCTTATGCAACATACAGCAATGTGGGGGAGGTGTGTTTGTAAGAGGAGACAGGAGGTAAGGAGCATTGAAAGAGGAGGCAAAGTTAGGATTTGATATCTTGACATTAGTTTGTTTGTTTTAACCAATTTTTGTTTAAGACATCAGTTAAACTTGACTTGATGTGCCACGTGCCGAGCCTCAGGGTGTGTACTTTGAAAATATGTTATGCAAATATGGGCCCAAAGCCTTATTTGGATGGGAGTGATTCCTGTCAACAAGAAGTTGACAGATGTTTTTGGAAGTGGTTAATGGGACATGTGAGTTATGTAATCAGGACATGAGTTGGCAACTGAACCTCTGGAGTCTGGATTGAATGTCAGATGTATCATTATTTCAATAGTCTGTGACTGCACAGAATGGTTAACCGTAAGGGGAATATTCTGGTGTGATGTTTTCTTCATCTTTATCTAAACCTAATCCAGAAAGTATTAATCTTGCAGTTAAAACTGAAAAAGGCTGCTTCACTTGAGAGGATCCAGTTTTGTTCCAAAAGGTTTTAGAGAGAGAAAAGAAAAGGGTTAGGGTTTTGTGTTACAGCTTGGCAGATGAAAGAAACAGGAAAGTGAGTACAAACATTTTTGGATAGAAATGACTTTCCAGAGGAAGTCCTTATGTTAGAATCCCCAGAGATCTGAAAAGGGCTCCCTCGCTGGAGAGGAGACACAGAATTGACAATCCCCCCTGACCCAACCCTGGCTTGATTGAAATAATACCCTGGGAGTGTGCATGTATGCGTGCACGCCCAATGACTACATGGAAAACTCAAATCACTCTGGTGGTTCTGTGGAATGCAACTGGTTCTCTTCCCCTTATTACGCACACCCCCTGCTGATGAATAATGTGGTGGCTGTGCTTGTCTCCCTTCAGTAACATTCATAGTGTTAGAAAACACATGTTGAAAAACCATGGCAACTGTTTCAGCTTTTGTTATTTTCTCTCCACTTTTCCTTATTGTCCATTCCTGTTTTTCCTTCATTTCCTTCAGGGTTTGTCAACATTATTAACATGGGTATGTTCTGGCTGGACTCGATGTTGTTGTTTATTAAATGTGGAAACACATGCTGTTCGTATGCTATTTAAAGCATACGAACACCCCCCCCCCCCCCCCCCCCCCCCCCACTCTCAACCCAACCGGTCGAGGCAGATGGCCGCCCCCCCCGAGCCTGGTTCTGTCCGAGGTTTCTAGCTCTTAAAGGAAGTTTTTCCTTGCCATTGTCACTGAGTGCTTGCTCATTGGGGGATCTGTTGGGTCTTTTTAAATCACTTTATAAAGAGTTTGGTCTAGACCTGCTCTATATGTAAAGTACCTTGATGTAACTTTGTTATGAATTGGTGCTATACAAATAAATCAGATTTGATTATTTTGGTGCTATACAAATAAATCAGATTTGATTAGATTTGTGGCTTTTTCAGTGGGGTTTGGCCGAGTATCTTGTCACAATTATACAAGTATTCAAGGCTTACTTCCATTGAAGTCAGATAAACATCATGTTTGTTGAGATTACAGTGGAGGGCGTGGTTGCTACACCAGTGAAAACATCAACTCTGTACCACATGCCTCCAGTAGTCAGTTTGACATTGGAAAAAGCATTCCTTTTTCAATAAGCAGCCATTTGCGACAGCGTGCTGGTACTACAAAGACAAGTGCAATATTAAGAAAGGAATTCTTTGCTACTATTAGTTTGATCATTGAAAATCAAAAAAAGATAATTCATATTAGTCCTCAATTTAAACAGAAATAGCAAAAATTAATCTATATAGTTCATTCATTCATTCATTCCTCTTCAACTGCTTATTCGTTTCCGGGTTGCGAGAGCTGCTGGAGCCAGTCCCACCTCACATTGGGTGAGGGAGGGATACACCCTGGACAGGTCACCAGCCCATCACAGGGCCAACACACAGAGACAGACAGAGACCAACAACCACTCACACTAACACCTATGGACAATTTAGAGTCACCAGTTAACCTCAACATGATGTCTTTGGATGGTGGGAGGAAACTGGAGCACCTGGAGGAAACCCACACAGGCACGGGGAGAACATGCAAACTCTGCACAGTTCAGTTGTTGCCTTATTAGTCAATAGTTAAATGGATTACATATTTGGAAGTGGGAAAAAATGCCAACAGTTCAACATCCATTGGAGGTCAACTGAGCTGCAATTGTATGGGCACAGTAATTTTGTGCAACTACGGATGCTATGGTTTTTACCTTGCACAACCTTCTTGTAGTGATGTTGATGTGATCCTGGACTTCAACATTCGAACTGCTAATGTTGAAAGTCTGAAGGATCAGTTTCAGGGTGGATCAAGACAATTAAATGTCTTTTAAACAAATTTAATGGATTGGCCGTGGCTGAAATTAGTTGAATCAAAATAGCTACATGAGTAAAAATGTGAATATCTAGCTCTTTATTCAGACACAGAGAATGTCTAAATTTGTTAAGTCACTAAACTTTGCCACACAGGAAGTCTTTTATTTGTTCCCTCCTTGCAAAAGTGAGCGTAACACTAAGACTGCATTTCTAATTGCACTATTTTTTGTTTATCAGATGGGGCAGATCCTTAATATTTATGGTCTTAGGCTAGGAACGGGTTCAGACAAAGTTAACTTGTTTTTTGTTTTTTTTTTAATAATAAAAGTTTTTTGATGCAACGTTGTCAGGTTTTTCCTGAGATTGCAAGTGTCAAGTCAAAGGCCTTCCAGGATTTTCTGCCTCTGTGTAGTCCTTACTCTCTTTTGCTGTGCTGATGAGCCTGCTTTCACTCCATGTGTGTGCATTGCTTTAGTCATGTGGGTTTTTTCCTCACTTAGTTCATGATACATGGATCCTGCAGAAAGATAAGACTTTTGGTCTGACAGTTTTTTGGCTCTGGCTTCTGATGGGCTAAATGTCGCTCCAGAGGGGTTGGCACAGGATGCTGCCTGATGACTGTATATACTGTTTACTTGTTTTCAGGAAGTGCCAGGGCCCCCACTTGGGACCAGTTTGAGCAATTTGACTTGCTTGACTAACTTAGAAATAGCAAGAGATGGAGGTTCCTTGAAGGAGTTTTTGTTTAAGGACAATGGCATATAGAGAGTCTGTATAGTCACATCGTGTAGTGCAACTGTTTGTTGTCCCAGCAGTATTTTAGATTAGACTCATGTCATTGTTCCAACACTTCCTTTGCTCTTTCCGTTTCTTCATGCAGATAGGTTACATGGCGTTACCATAGTTGCCATTGACGCTGTTTTGCTATTCTGAACTGCTGATGGTCAGGAAAGGTTGTGTAAAATAGCAGAAGGCCCAAAATCGGCTCCTTTGAATTTTGAATTTGAAGTATGTGATTTCTTTCTTTCTAGGTAAAATATTTGTTCCTAAGCAGAAACCAATAGAAACACGGCAAGAAGAAGTCACAACCCTTGATCCAGAATTAGAGGAAGCCTTGTCCAGTGCCACAGATACAGAACTGTGCGATCTAGCAGGTAAGAATGAATGAAACATCTCTAGGAAAACTAAGAAGTCATTGTTTTCAAGACTTTAAAAGCATAGCTCCACACAAGTATTTCATTAGGCGGGGTAGGACAAAAGCTGTACACAATGTTGTGTGACTTTCAGTCTGCCTGAGCCTAGACTCTGCTCAGACTGTAAAACACAAGCTCCTTTCACTCTGACCGTGTTTCCCATGGCTCCATCCTGTACTGTGCGTGTTGCTGGAGCAATAAAAAGGATTTACTGAGCAAAATAACACCATGTGTCTGCTATGACCCCCAAATTTGGTCACTATTCAATCACCTACTGGTGCGTTTTCAAACACACACATACACACTGAATCCTCTAAAGACCTACTGACCCTGGGATTTGCTTCTATTTTCAGCAATCTTGGGTGTTCACACGCTGGTCACAAGTAGTCAGACATATGATGGCACTGGAGCTGAGGAGGGTTACAACAGTAAGTACAACTATAGAGTTTGATTGTATATGCAAAATGATCATTATCTTAAGGCCTACCTGCGTGTGTCTCGTCTAGATGTGATCAAAGGGGAGAAGATGAATCCGGTGTTTGATGAGCCTCCCAATCCCACTAATGTAGAAGACACCCTGCAGAGGATAAAAAGCAATGACAGCTCTTTAACGGAGGTCAACCTCAACAACATTAAGGTACACAGAAACACAAGTTTTTAAGATTGTTGATTTGCTTTTCTTTGCCAGAACCAACAGCAATGTGTTAAGGTTTCTCACACTCTCTCTTTTTTTTTTACCCCCCAGAACATTCCCATACCCACCCTAAAGGACTTCGCCAAAGCCATGGAGAGGAACACACATGTGAAGAAGTTCAGCCTGGCAGCAACACGGAGTAATGATCCAATCGCTGTGGTGAGAGCAAGTGATTTGTGGGCCATTAATCGCCTCAGTGACACCCAACAAAGTCCATATTAATGTCTTTGCTCCATGCCCTTTTCCTTATCCCAGGCGTTCAGTGACATGCTGCGGGAGAACAAGACCTTGAGAAGTTTGAACTTGGAGTCCAACTTCATCACTGGGGCAGGGGTGCAGGCTTTGGTGGATTCTCTGCGAGACAATGACACGCTCACAGAGATCAAGATAGACAACCAGGTACCGGAAGTGACATGCATACTTGCAGCAGCTTACCAGGATCTTAAGATCTTTTAGGAAATGTACAAAATTCATGTCAAATTTAAGATTATCACGTGGAAGAGTCTTCTATTTATTCCTCCTTGTACATTTGTGTGTGCATTGTTTTTATTTATTTATTCCCCCCCCCCTGTCATATTTCACGCCCATTGTTGGTCATTACAGGAAGCTTATGAGTGAGGAAGTACCCTTTTAAAGAGAGTGGTTTTCACTCAGTCTAAAGTAGTAGTAGATGTTTGTTGCACTGTACAGTCGAAGAAAATGCCAACCAAAACAAACCACTGTGGAACAGAAGTTAAACTATAGCCCTGTGGTCTGAAATGTACCTCTGACTGTGGTGTTAAGGTCTTGACCTGTATATTTGTGTGGATTTCAGAGGCAGCAGCTGGGTACGACTATAGAGATGGAGATCGCTAAAATGTTGGAGGAGAACAACAGCATAGTTAAGTTTGGCTACCACTTCACCCAACAAGGACCTCGTTCCAGGGCTGCTGCAGCTATCACCAAGAACAACGACCTGGGTACGATGCTCACTGTATACCCACTAGCTTAGATTTCTTCAAAATTGTAAAAGTTGGATGAGTTGTTGTCCATGAGGTTACTGTCCTCCAGGTATGCGTTTATATAAGAGATGGAATTCTAGCAAATTGTGGTGAAACATCTGAGCAGGTATTCTTGCTTGACAAAGTGTCTGTCAGTCCACAGTGAAGACCTCTATTCTCATTTTAGCCCCTTCTCACGTCAGAGCTGGAGTCACACAGGTCTGATGCATGAGTGTTGTGACAAAGTGTGTTGAAGCATCGGTGATAACAGTGACTTTCTTTCAGTGTTTGACTGGAGTTTTCACAGCATTGATAGACTGACACAGTATGATCTTGGAGCTTTGAGAGTGACGACATCTCACTTCTTGGTTCCTGTACATGCTGACACATGCTGCAGAAATAGCTGTAAACTTTGACCACATATCTCCTGATGACTCACTCAGTGTTTTCACGATTGAACTAACAGGCCTGCAGAGGGTTGTGTTGCATGTCTGCAGTTGTTCATTGTGATTTTTTTTATTTATTTATTTTTTTTTTCATTTTCCACCAGTAACTGGATTGTTTTGGGAGGGGGGCGGGGATTCGTTCTTTTCTCTCTTTAACTCAGCTTTTCCTCTGTAGTCCGCAGGAAGCGAGTGGAAGGGGACCTGTAGGAACGGAGCCTATGCTGACTCCCAGCCAATCCTGCTTGTTTTTCATCTCACTATGTGGAATAATTTCAGCCAATGCCCTGGTCTCATCTCACTGTGCGGAAACTTAAGTCTTGTGCCAAACTGTGGGGCAAGGCACGCTCAAACCGAATAAACATCTGAGAAGAAGGGAAATAACTGGAATTGCCCTCTCCCATACACATGTTCATACTTTTGTTTATTATGTTGTTATTGAAGAGGTATATATGATTAGTTTTTAGCCATTTCATTTCAGCTGTTCCTTTTTTTTTTTTTTTTGAGCCTTCATATGAACTGTCCAGACTTTCTACTTGCTTTTTTTTTCTTTTATACAATTCTATAATCATGTAACACAAACATGAACATTACCAAGTAACAGAACAATAACAGCTTTGTAAAAACAACAGCAAATTAAGAAAAATCCTGGATCATGATATTTTGCTGTTGAAGTTTAAGCTTCCCATGGAGTTCCTCTATTGAAGCAGCAGTTGTCATTAGCATGATGATAATAGCACTGAAGCCTCAACCACACGTCTGCAAACCCTGTCTGACTGTACCTGTCTGTCTGTTACCATGTAATAATAACTAGCAGCATTGGTCAGTAATAATGAGATCACAGTAGTACATTTCATGAGCAGTGTGGTTTGCAGGCGTTTATTGGCGTTGTCTTGTAAAGCCAGTGTGGCTGGTGTTAGTAGGGGTCGGTGTGAGGACGAGTTTCTCCGTTACTCTTGGTCTTGTACCATAGTCAGCCTAAGAGATGAGGCTTGATTTAAACGCGCTCAAGGTAACATACAGTACTGTCTGCTTATCCCCTCATATAATACTGTAAGTATCAGTGCATACTGTTTGATGCTGCTTTAAAATTTCTTTCTCAATGAAGATCTTGTTTTGACATGGTTCAAACTCTGATTTTGGTTATTCTGAACACTTGTATGTCTTAACTGGAAATTCAAAGAAAGTTTTGGTCTTTCCGTTCACATAAATGTAGGATTGTAATGTAAAAAAATAAGTCTACCAACTCCATAGTAGGCGGGAGAGACTTTGAGCTATTGTCATAAATACTGTTGTACATGCCAGCTCAACACACTAGGTTTCTCTGATGAATACGAATGCCAAAGACTAACACATGCAGTGTTAGACTCAATGGTTACTGGTTTTGTTAGCTACAGTCACTTCCACACAGTACAGATGTGGAACAGGAGACTGTCGATGAGATTTTACCATGTCATTACATTTAACTTTTTTCTTTTGGGGGGGCGTTTGTAGATGAATATTCAGGCGGTGGTTCAAAGAGATGTGGAGAAAGGTTGGCAAACTGTTTGTGTGAAACTTCTCAGGTTGCAGCTACTTGTGAACTGTTTCTGTGAGCAGCACATCTCCGCAGACTTCACATTTTTTACTTCTACTCCCTGACACAAACACTTTTGTCTTGGTTTTGAGCAGCATCTGAGCAGTAGCATGCTATTTTATTATGTAACAGGTGGTAACATGCTGTGTGTGCCTCAAACTGAACTTCCTTTGAGCAGGAATCAGTTTGAGATGGGAATAACAGGACTAATTCAGGAGCTACTTGAAACTTGCATATACTGTGTAGGAACAATATGCTGGCATGAACTCATCACCTGTGCAAACATTATGCTTCTATTGACCAAAAATGTTATCTTAATAACCTCACATTCCTGGGACAAGAGTAGTATGTTTTATATCTGTGTACTTATCCATGACCATATCTGCGAGTATCTCTTGTCAAACCTTTTTGTTTTTACATCACTGTGCTTTGCTGGTGGACAGTCAGCTAAAGTGGAAAAATGCTTCTTTGCTTGGGCTTGTTAATAATATTCTGTGATTCATTATATTGTGTGTATATTAATTGTAAAATGCCATCTCAAGTTCACACACACACAGAGACACTTTTAAATGTGTACCACATAAATCCACACAACTCACTGCTGAGATTTTTTTTACCTTAAATAAAAAGCCAGGAACATAAGGAATATGTAATGTTATAAAACCACAAGTCTGGTAAAATGCACTGCTGAATATAAGACATCCTCAACAATAAATGTTTTTATGTACATGATCTAGCTGTCATTTTTGCGTGATTTTTTTTTTTTAATGAATTTTTAAACACTATTGACGAAAAATATTGATCCAATATTCTCTTGGATTTTAACTGAAACAAATGAATGAAACCAAATCCAGTTGCATTTGTCACTTTCACTTTCACCAAGTCTAGCAAAAAATTAAGGGGTCATAATTTTTATTTAGGTGTATATAATCACAATACTGTCTAATATCTTGCTCATGAAAATCTTTTGTCCAAAATTGACTCTGTATACAGCAGTTACGGCACATAACATACATATTGATGGTTCTGCAAAGGATTCAGTACAAATAGAGAGTTGAAAGCTTGGAATGAGTCTAAAGCCACTGTGAGCCAAGTGCAGGCATTCAGCAATAGAGATGAAGAACTGGGGAGGCTAACAGAGGTGTTTTCAGTGCAGGTATTTGGTCACAAATTTATCAAGTATATGTCAGGTAAAACTTTGAGGCTAAATGAAGTCATGAAAGAAGTCAGAGGATCACCACAGTCAGCATGCTTTATCCTCTGGGGACCATAAATGTAAAAGCCCAGCCATTAATGAGACATGTGACTGAAAACCAAGAATACAAGTACATCTAGAGGAAAGTCAATGGATTATCAAGGTTAGTAGGATCCATCCCTTGGGTACAGTGAATGTCTTTTCCAGACACTGAAATATATCAGTCTGCACCAACGTGGTCCACCAACTGTCAGTCTGCCAAGTACTGAAGTGCATAATTAAAGCTGGCTGCCAAATAGTATTTTTGATGACTGATAGAGGGCCTTTCGATTTGGGAGGCACTCTAGGTGGTGTTCATATTCACCCTTTAATCAAAGCCAGTTTTTATGATTGTTTCCACATGCTTGAGAGATGATGTAATGTATATGACTCCATCCCTCTCTGGGTTTCCTGTTCCAGAGTGCTGTGGTGAGCTGCTGTCAGGGGCTGATTTCAGAGTTTCCACTCTATGAGAACAGGGAGAGCAAGAACAGAAGGATTGTGTGTTTTCTGTTACACAAACCAGACGGTATCACTTCAAAGGAAAACTCCAAATCTAAAATTAGATTTCAACACTAAAATATACAGTCATGAGCTTATGCAAGTACAGTACAACTGTTCCACTGGGCCATGACAAGTAATCAGCGCCACCTCAACATGTTCAAAAAATAGACAGTAACAAGTAGAGTCCTTTGAGGTTGAGGTCCAGGGAGCCCTAAGTCAGATGTCATGTTTAGTTTTCAGTAAAAGGGATTTCCTTTAAGATGGAGCGATCAAGATTTTCTCACTTCATTTAAAATCTAGATTTCTTACTAGTTGCATTTTACCAAAGCTGGGTAGCACAGACGAACCAGCTGATGATGAAAACAAACAAACAAACAAAAAAAAACCCATCAGCAACTGAATTTTAAATAGATGATATTCTCTTCAGCAAATGTTTGGCTTTTAACACTGCCGAACTCCAACAACAGAGTCAACCTGCCTCCACATGCAAAAAAGCAGATCATTTACAAATGTGAGCTTGTGTCTCCTCATTCCCTCTGAAGATGTCTGTGCTGATAAAGTCTGGCCCCCCACTGCCCCTCTCCCTCCACCATGTGGGAACATGTCTGAAAACAGGTAGGTTCACCTGAAGAGCTGCAGTTGATTTCCCACCAGACTAACAGAGGCATGAATCAGCTCTGGCAGTCCTGAGCAAAGCTTGCTGTTCTCTGTCTCTATCATGACCTCATGCATTTGGTAAACAAAGCATTGCAGATTATGGAAGGGGACTGATGGGGAAGGGCACTGTAAAGTACATTTTTACAGACAGTCAATCATTAAATGAATGAAGTAGCCTAAGTTGTCACTGGAAATGTACCATTGGTCTTCTTATTAGCGAAAGCAGATTGTGTATATGAAAGTGATAGTGAAGTTATTGCTCTAAAAATCAGGGAGTTGAGGTAATAATAAAATCTGACTATCCCTATTGAACATAACTTAGCACAATGTCAGCTTTAGTAGGAATAACAGCAATCTCCATTACATGACAGTTGAAGTAATGTTGTTCCTATTCATTTCCCTTCCTCTTGTGTAAGTCATATTTGCTTTGTAATGTCAAACACATTCTTCCAAGTGAAACTGCCAGCTTTATCTCAGTGGGCCTAAAAGAGAAAGGTTCACTCCTCATATGATTGCTTGGATGTCCAAATCATTATGATTTCATTAAATGAAGGACTGGAGCCCTTCCGCAATTAGTAGGTGAAGGCATGCTGAATTATAATTACTCAGTCTGTCGTAATGCCTCTGGATGAGTATTAACCAAGTCAGTGTATAAACCAAATCAAACCAAACTAATTCCCTTATTCCAAATAACCTGCCATTTTTCCAACGTGTTAAGCTAACAATACGAGGAAAAACGAACATTACTGTGGACATACAAGTTTCCTAAAGCTGTAAATGATCAAACTGGACACTTTTCTCTGCATTAATGTGCTCCAGAAATTTGCAAATCTGATTTGTGATTAACTGACACCATCTTGTGGTTGATATAAATGCAATAACAAAAATGTCCAGAAGGGGCAGACTTTAAAAAAAGCACTCATACGTTGAGGTAAAATGAACCTGTAGGTGACCTTATCCCAGCTTTAAACTAATGATGATATAAAAACCTGGGGGCACAGTTGGATCAGGAGGCAGCCATGGTAATGTCATGACAAATGACCAAGAGGGCCTCTATTTATCTGGACTTTGTTATTTGATCTTGTTTTTTATGATTATTAGCATTTTTTTTGCTGATAATAACTGGACGTGAAGGTAAGATGATGAATGTGAACTCAACTAAACTGAAACCAAATGTCCTTTGGGATAAGAATAAAGTTGAAGTTTAAATTGATTCCTGCTGTATACAGTTTGCTGTATAGAGTAGGCATTACAGTGACTCACTATGTATACAAACTGACTAAACAACAAACATTTTTTGGGGAAGTTGTATCAGTGTTTGTCATTGACTTCAAAAAAATCACGAATGAAAGAGTGTTTGTGGCCTCTCTTACTCTTCACTTTAGCAGACCTGTGTCTAAGTGCACTGGATAAGTCAAAATCAACGACGTGGGGCAAATATAACATGAATGAATAATAGACTGATTTGCAGTTCAATCTCAAACAGTGTCATCTCATATTGAGAACTTCATGTAAAATTAATGTGTTGAACGTCCTCCTCCTGGTCCTTCTTTGTACTATTACATAATTTTAATGGCCTGATTTCCATCAGAAAATGCCAAACAGTGAGATTAGAGTAGGATCATCTATAAGCAAGGGCCTAATTAAATAAATGAATCATTCAGTGATCCCGAATGCACTTGTTGCTCCCCACTATTTGTTCCTCAGCAAATTAGATTTCATGAAGGTACAACGTGTGCATGCTAAAGTAGCACCTGCAGTCTTTGTTTGCTACTTCCGACCAACACCAACGCTAAGAACTTGGATCATTAGTTGTTCCACCGCCAGCCCTTTATTTTATGAGAGTAATCACATTGTTTAAGCTTTCTAAAACAGTAATAAAAAAAAAACTTCCTCAGAGAATTCATTGTCATTTTGGGTTCTGAATAATCACAAACAAGCAATTGTGTGAACGATTGTGACTGTGGTATGAAATATTTCCATCAGCTACCAACCAGTAATGAATACCCGGTGAGAGGAGGTCTTCACAGCGGGTTCCAAGAATGGTTATCGCATTACCTGGTTATTGAACTAGGATTTACCTTGTCATTTGATTATGGCCTTTCATTTATCCTTCTATAATGATTAACTGGCCTCTCACGCAGGCTTCTATCTGACAATGATAAGAAACAGGTTTTCGTCATGCAATAAAAAGACAATTACGTCAAGGAGATTTTTATTGAAATGTTAAACTATATAAATATTCATTTATGTGCTCAAGCTATTTACTGCTCAAGCTATTTGCAGTACCACTGAACGAAATCCTTTATATCCTGAAAATTAACATTCACAATGAAATTATTGTTTTACGTAAACAAATAAAATATAAAGAAAGTTTGATAAACAGCACAACCCTAATGGAAAGCCATGTCTTTATTTTTTTTTTAAGATTTCCACATTTATTTTATCTTCTAAAAACACATTATAAAAGTTGAAACGTCATTTTAAATGACAACTAATTATTCCAGGAAATATGGAAATATTCAGTTTAGTGAATAAACAGTTTCTCAGCTGTATCCCATCTTGTAAAAGTCCCATGTATATATATATATATATATATATATATTTATCTTTTTCCCATGTGATGACAAACTGAAACACGTTATTTCCCCGCACAGTTATGGTCATGGAACAGTGACCAAGGTATCGCAGCTTTGGCCCCAGATGTCACATGCAGGGTTTAGTTGGTTATAGGGACTTGCAGAATTTTTACACTCGATGTGAAAGAAAGTCTCTCCAACACTGCTTAATCACCGGTTACACAAGAAAACCCGACATGGCCGTAGCGGCCTTTCATTGGAACATCTAGGAATTTTACTACTGTTACACACCTATGACAGCTTTATAATCTTTCCACCCTGTCCCATGATTGTACTACATTGCATCCTAAAATAATGTAACATACAACACCGCTCATCTGTGAAGCTCTACATTATTTTGAAAGCTCAACCGGAAACGATGTGCGCTCTTCCTGGGCGTCGTGACTCTCCGTACGGGTTTACGTCAACGTAAAGCATCTGAGCCTGTGGCGATCCGCAGGGTGGTGGTCCCCGAAACTAGCCTGCTGTATCCCGGCTGGGTGTGCCGAGCAAGACCCGGGATGGGAATCTCCCTGCCGCCTAAATCCGCCGTCTCCTCCCCCGCAGCGACGCACGCGGAGCGTTAAAACAATCACTGGCCATCGGCCTCTTTATTCATTCAAGAGAAGATGGCGGAGTTCTCGCCAGTCCTGCCGATGCGGGATGGAGGGGGACGATTTGGCCAGCCCATCTTCCCGCGGTCAAGGTCCGGTTCTGAGTCGGAAAGTGAACTGTCTCAGAGCCTGGCCCGGACCAAGATCCGCTCGTACGGCAGCACGGCCAGTGTCACAGCCTCCCTGGGGGAGAAGTTCATCGAGCATCGGGTTACAGACACTGACACCCTGCAAGGGATCGCTCTCAAATACGGTGTGACGGTAAGGTCGACACACACACACACACACACACACACACACACACACACACACACACACACACACACACACACACACACACACACACACACACACCGCCCTGCTGGATGCACTGGATGCTCAGAGCTTGTGAGTGACTGTGAAATCAGGGATGACCCGCTCAGTGACAGGAGGAACCCCCACAACATCACCCCTATTTGTTCCCTAATGTCATTTACAGCCATAAGTGCACTTATGCGTTCACTAAGCCCCTTTAAAGCATATTATACTAAGTGTTATGCTCATGTTGTAACATCTGGAGTGCTTTACTGTTGCAGCATTCTGGAAATTATAAGGAACCAACCCATTCACTTCATTTCTCACTTTCAAATCACATAGTGGGAACAGTGGCAGGCTTCCTGATTTTACTCTCATTTTCACAGCATGCACCAGGCTATTGAAATGAAAGGGGCAGCAGGTGTAAGACTTCACCATAAAAGCACCAGGGTCACCACCCCCTTGCTGATCTGGACAGACATTGTTCCCATAGATGACTCAAAATTTCCAGTTTGCAGTTTTCCAGTCAAGCATGTCCAGACAGTTGACACATATATTTAGTTTAAATGTAGACTCTCCTTTACCAACTGGGCAAACACCAGAGCCTGGACTTCCCAGACTGTCAGTTCTCAAAACTTTCCACTGTGCATCTATTGGTTATTATTTTATTAAAAGCATTATTACTTGATTTTCTGGTTCCAGCAGTTTTGGGACCGTATCTCCTTAGTTAGGAATGGACATATTTGGCCCTTACAGGGAAAAAATTAAAGACTGTCTGTAAAATAGATGCACTATTTGTAACATTATATATATATTTCACAGACTTTATATTAGAATGCATTCTGTCATTTTGTGTTAACTTCCTATGTAAAGGGCTCAAAATGAACACAGATAACAGAAATGATAGTGGTGCTAGTTCCACAGAAGCACCTTTAACAGTATCCTTTTGGCTGTCACCCTGATATGGTAGATGGAGCAAATCAAGAGAGCCAACAAGCTGTTCAGCAATGACTGCATCTTCTTGAGGAACAGCCTCAACATCCCCGTGGTGTCAGAGAAGCGCTCCATATTTAATGGACTGTCTCTGGAGTCCCCTGATGGGGACGGTGAAGCAGCATGCCAGGAGGTGGATGCTCCTTGTATTATGACACAGGATATTGAGGGACCTTCACCAGCCCCTTCCCCGCCCCCCGAGGACTCCAAACCGACCCCACCCCAGCCAGAGGAGCTGTCAGCCAAAGACTTCTTACACAGACTGGACTTGCAAATCAAACAGTCAAAGCAGGCTGCACGAAGGCTGAAAGAAGAGGAAGTAAGGTGAGGTGTAAAACCAACTGCTACCTCTTCTCTGTGTGCTGACGAGTACACTAACGGCCAGTGTGTCTGGATCAGACCTGCCCTCATGGTCCTGTCACACAGTCATCAATAGTGGCCTCTTGGCTTAGTCTTGTCCACTTACAGATTTTAAGTGCTGAGCCATTTGGTTAGCAAAATTGTTAACCAAAAGTTTTGGGTTTAGTCACATTCACATATTTGCTATGATGAAGTTCAGCATATTCTGGTAATGTTATTTTCCACAAATGCAGATGACCTCAGCTCATAGACCCAATGGGGCTAACATCAATCTATGGTGGAAGAAGCTTGTAATACTTTAGGCCGTGACTCTGGTCCCTGAGCTCACAGGGTAACTGTTAGACTGTTAGACGTTCCAGTCAGCAGGAACACATCAGGATTTTTTCAGACCTAACGTAGTCAGATTTTTAAGCAGAGGCTCTGGCTTGCTGACTAAGGACTGAGCATGTCTTCCCGATGCTGCATGTTGGAGCAAGGAGCTCTTTCACGGTTGCTGGGTAGCGGGACAGTAATAAGTATCTGGCATTCACTTATTCATAGAGAAATAGATGTTGATACTATCAGTTAATTCAGAATGAGCCACACTGCATCAGTTGCCATTACAGAGTCAGCCACTGTTTTTCCACTTCAGTCTCTATTTTATTCACACTGATTTGTTTTCAGAGCAGACACAAGAGCAGCTCTTATGTTTACATCCGTCTTGTTGGTCTCAGGACAACACCACCTGATTATTCTGGCACCAACGTCACTATCACTTTCCCATCATGTATCATTTCTATTGTCACTGGTGGTCTGAAACCTTGTTAAAACTTCTCATGAGGAAATATAGCGTCACTCTCTCTCTCTCTCTCCTCATTAACATGATATTATAGGTGACCATAACACTTTGTACCACTTTCCTTTTTTTTAATATGCGGTGTAATACTCTCTTCTAGTATTTGACTTCTTTTTTGTGAAAAGTCATTTAACAGCCATGTTTAAAATGCCATGACTGAACTAAATGACGGGCAGCATTGGAGTTAGCACTGTTGCCCTACAATAATAAGGTCACGGGTTCAGTTCCTGGTCGTGGTTTCCGAGAGTTCTCCCCGTGCCTGCGTGGGTTTTCTCTGGGTACTCCGGTTTCCTCCCTCCGTCCAAAGACATCATGTTTGGGTTAACTGGTGACTCTAAATTGTCCGTAGGTGTGAGTGTGAGTGGTTGTTGGTCTCTGTCTGTCTCTGTGTGTTGGTTCTGTGATGGACTGGTGACCTGTCCAGGGTGTACCCTGCCCTCACCAGAGTGAGCTGGGATTGGCTCCAGCATGAATGAATGAACAAACTAAATGACCGTAAAGGACTCTCTGTGTAAGCCTCATTTAATAAGCAGGTGATACTTGGCCCATGTTTAAAATGCTGCTTTATACAGTGACTATCAGCAATCAGCAATCAGCAATTTACTATATGGCCATTGACTGTTTAACATTTCCTGTGTGCTTTGTTTGAGAGAGCCGCGTGCCTTGGATAAATAAATGTGCAACACAAAGCTTTTAATTTCCCTTAACTGTTTACCCATGAAGCTGTATGTTAAGGCCACAGTCTGACTAGAATCACTTCTAAGGCGGCCCTGTGGCACTGCTGTGTGTTTAGACAAACAGAGGCTTACTTGATTGTTTCCACAAAATCCTAGAGCAAACACAGACTGCATGTCTGCTAGGCTTTCTCAAGAGGATGAAACAAACCATAGCAATCTCAACATTTAGTTTAATGTGACAGCTCATTTTTCCAGATGATCCCAGAATCTTTGTTTAGCTCATGGTTCGATATCAATATGGATTTACATATTACATTTACATTCATGCCTGTAAGCATAGCCACCTTCTTCCATAAGCCCAGTCAATACTTTCTTGCCAATTTTGGAATTGTCACAATTCCATTTATTGGAATTATTTCTACATTTCTAATACTGACTGTGTCTCTCTGTAAAGATACAGATAGGGCTATCTTGCCAACAGACTAACTAGGAGGCAAGATAAGTCATGAGGAACTAGACAGGGACTAGACACTGCATTCAAAAAGTAATCAATAACTTTGGAAATCAATTGGGTCATTTAGCGTTATTGAGTCCAAACTTCATCTCAATAATATTTCTCGGCAGTTACACTCAGTGTGAAACTGAATAATTTAGACGTAGAGTAGCTCCTGTGAAGGCTTGCCTCTCTGAATAAATATGGAAAAAAAAAAAGAGAGATTCTTCAACTTTTTGATGAGGCCCAAGACCATCATTGTTTGTTGTCATGAGAGACTCAGTTCAGATGAGCCCACAGCTGTGGCTGAGAACAACATGACTGGCTGATTAACTTCATCCATTATTCCACACTCCTCTAATGCTGTGTGTGTGCAATTATATTTGCTTTTTGGCTGTGGAAAATATCTAAAAAATTAAAAGTTGTAAATCTTTTTCTCATCTGCAGGAGCACTGAAAAGGACTACACAGCCCCCACAACATCGTACCAGGATATATAAAAGACCAGTTCTTTTAACTGAAGCCCGGCGTTGGACACACACACACACACACACACACACACACACACACACACAACTCCCCTACAATGTCCTTGCTATTTCTTTTGTTACCGTTTTCCTTTTACCAAAACATTTTGAACAAAAGTGTCATGTATGCCTTTTTATTTATTGATATACAATTATTATGATGTATATTGTTGTTTTTCATTTTGTACAGTTTTACTGGGAGATTTAGCAATTCAGAGGGGCAACTTAATACTACCAGCAATATTAATACTACCAGAACACATGTACCCATCCACTTATCCAAAGCTTCTGAAGCTGCTGTACAGACCCAACCTGCTGCCTATGTTCACACAGACATACACACACAGAGCGCTAAGCAATTCCAAAAGGATTATCTTGTTAGACTTGCTAACTGCTTCTGATGTTCTCAATCTGCTCCTGCAATAGGAAGTAGAAGATATTCTGACCTACTCATCAGTGTTTACCCTGAATGAGCACACCGCACACAATCGAGGTGGTGGATGTACTCAAGCCTTTGCTCCATTCGCCTCATAGAAGCTTTTTTTGGTGTGGCCAGGGGGGACTGAAGGGACTGCTCTGTTTTTGAGGTGTGAATGCATTATTTATGTGTGTGTGGAGTTCTGTGAGTAATGGCTGTTTTATTGTGCATTTAGATTCAGTTTGGTTTTATTTGGAAAAAATAAAAAACATTTAAACTGGACTCGACGATGTCAAGTTTTTTGTGACAATGCAGTTTCTTCTTCTTCAACATGCCTCCATTTTGTGTCGTGTCAGTGCTGCGTCACTATCATTGTTGAGTACACAAGTAAAGAAAAGGCAATGTTTTAATTGGTTTTACATTTTAGGAAAAAATCACAAATATTTACATTTAAAAATACTTCATCTTGTGTCTCTAGTGATGGAAATACTGAAGTCAGAGACATGCAGAGCAGATGGTACAGATGCCCCCCCCTAGTGGGCCTCAAGAATTACAGCGGAACAGAACATGGAAGTTCGTAGGGCACTGACATGATGCACAGCAGATATATTTTTGGTAAATAAAAAGCCAGAAGACATTAAATATTACTTATATATGGCAAAATAATAAAGGTTAAATAATAAATGCTAAAACGGGTTACACATAATGAGTATAATTGGATATATGTGTATTTTGCAAAAAAAAAAAAAAAAAGTTTTGGAAACAGTAGTTGATGGCAAAGCTACCAAATCATACTCACATAACATTAACTTCTCACAGGAGATGGGTTGGAGTAAATGCTAGTGTATGAGTTTGTTACATTAAATGCTTTGATTTCGCTCAATAATTCTGGAGATTATTACTCTGCGCAAATACAATTATTTATGGAGCTGTAAGAAAAAAGAACTTCCAAAATCCCTTTTCTATATACCTGTTGGGAATGTCTGGGAGGATAAAAAGTGCCAATAAGCAATACACAGTATATACTTTACCATGCCTTTGGAAACAACTTAAAGTAATCAAGGTTTTGTTGGAGAGTTTATTGTCAAATTCAGTTCTGTGATTTAGGCCGGATGTGGGTGGGAGAGTGGGTTATAGCGTTACAGGCTGCTGTAGATCCGCTTGATGGTGTCCCCCTCGACCTTGGCGATGATGCCCTTCTCAATGTAGGAGTCAACCTGCTGGTCCATGAAGTCCTTCAGTTTGGACAGGTCATAATCTGAAAAATGAGACAATGGATGAATAGCTTATAAAATGGGAAAGGAGGGAGATCACTAGATCACAGTGGAGAGGTCAGACATCACAATCTTAGAGCAACGGCTTCTTAAGACAAGTAACCCAAACAAACTGTAATCTGGTATGGCCATTGATTATGACACAGGATTAAGGTCAGGGTTTCCATGTTTGTCATGGGTTAAGAAGATACCACATGTGTGCATGAAATAAAAAGACAGTGAGATAATTCCTTGCACTTGATTCAGTTTTGGCATTATTATTTTCATATAGTGATTTTCAACATCCAATCAGGTCAGTTCATATAGTAAAAGAACATGATTCACCTTTAAATACAGCGTAACCTTTATTTGGCGCACCATTTGTGATCATCTTCCTCCAGTACCAGTACCAAAAGACAAGAGTGGGAAGTGACTATATTTAAAAATAGACATTATATAATTCTCAACTTCCCATCATGGTAACAAATGAGTTTGAGTGTTCAGTCAAACAGCTGATGCACCACCAGTCTAACTGACCGAATGAAGGAGGACAGAGGGACAGGGGATAGAGGAAAAGTCACACAACATAATCTCCATTTTCCGAATGACATTTTCTATTTTTTATTGCATTGCTTGGAAGTACAGTTGCTTTTGTTGATGACAAACATGACGTGTGTGAGGGATTAAGAGGATGTGATTAGAGACAGCACTGCTTCTCTTGGTCTTGGCTGTGACGGCCAAGAGCCAAAACCAGGATGTTGCCTCTACATCCATCTGCTCCTCTGGCTAATCTGTGTGGTGTGTAGGCGTTAACACGCACACAAATGCATCTGCACACATTTAAACAAGCACACAGAGTCCTCTGAGACTGTCCTAATGGGTGCTTCTGGTAGAGTAAACACAATAAATGGCCCATTGACTACTCTGTTGCTATGACAGTTTTTTTGCTGAAAGGATGTTATTTTCCTCCACCTGGTCGTTTTCTGAAGAGAGACAACAATACAATATAGAAAGAACAAAAGTGAAGAGAAATTTAGAAAGCTGTCTAATCTGGTACAAGGTGTGTTCGAAGAGGGCAGGTCCTGATGGACCTGTTTTGGTTATTTACTGAGAGCCGCTTCAGGAAAATTGCCATTTTATGGGGTAGATAGCGTATTTGGTCTCCTCTGCTCGGATGACTGACAGGCAGGCGGGGAGGCTCCAGTTGTCCCAGACAACCACTACAACACACTTGAATGCTAATGAGGTGTCCTATATAAAGGCCGGACGGAAATGAATGGCACACAAAGCTTCCCTGCTGCTCTGGCCCCTCTCGCCTTCACGCTGCTGCACTATAAACTCAGTGATGCTTTTCTGTCTCTTTCGTCTGTATTTAAGGCGCACACAAGACTCTAGGTCAAACTTTGTTTTTTACCTGTAATGCTTCATCAGTTTAATTTTTTTTTTTCTGACACAATTGAGGCTGATTCATCCATCTATCGGCTCAGATTCGATCAGGCCAGTGAACATAGACAAGAAAGAATAAATCCAATTGAGTTTAAATTCTTTTTTTTTTTTTTTTTCCCACTTCAGTGTCCCACAGTGATGATCACCAGTGGACGGGTGACCTGGATAGTGAGAACTCATTAACATTTTATTCTGCACTGTTTAATTAAGCACCATTGGGAATTGATTTTACACTGAAAGGCCAAACAGCAGGCTTCTCCTGAAGCACGGACACACTGTTGTGTGTGACACTGCCACAGTTTTCATAGCTGCAGACTGTACATGGGCAGTTTATGGGTCACTAACTAAGCACATCTGCAGTGTGAACTCTTCATATAAATGCACAGTAACAAATCCAATCAATTTTAAGACAATGAGCAGACATTAATGACAAAGTCATGGCGACTCTGTCATGACTTTTTTGTGTATTAAATATACAGATTTTGAACCAGACTGAATATCCATGATGACATCTTCTTTTCACACAAAGCCACACACAAAGGTTGGACACACAGATACACGCACGCAAACCATAAATGTTGAGGAACAGATAGGAGAGAATAAAATAACAGGCCTTATTATTTTAACAAGGCCGCTGAATCACAAGTGATTAGGACAGGACTCAACAAGAATGATCCATATTCATGAGATCTGAAGTGAAGCTTCTATTCTGGTGCCCCACACTTGTTTTAATTGCAAATTGAGGTAACAAAAGAGTCTTCAAATTTTCTGTTCTTGAGTGTGTCCTGTTGGGCTTGTCCATGACGAATGTTACCATTAAAGCTGTTCAGTGAAGGGGCGAGGCTTTGTAAATTAGGATGTTGTTTTGTGCTGGCTCATTTTAAAACTCATCTTAAATTCATGCTGTGGGTTTGGAGTGATCATTTAGCAGAAGCGCAACACTCTGGTCCATGTTTGATCCCTCTCATCTTTTTCTTTTTCTAATAAGGGTATATGTCTCACCATCTTGGCCTTCTTCTTTGTTGTGCTTCTTCAACCACTCGATGTTCTTCCTGATTGCCTCCAGATAAGTCTCTGACTTGCCAGGCTGATCTTAAGGGAAACAAGGAAGAAATGAGAATCATCGAAAGTTTCTTACAGTAGAACTTAGACACATATTTTTTTGGTACTAACATATTAAACCAAGTGTATATGTGAAAATCTGTGAGGATACAGTGCCACTACATATAGTTTGATACAAATTAATATTACCACCAACCCAGATTTACACAGTTACTTAACCAAAGATTGCATTTGGATTATACCATATGTCCTATTTTTTTCCCCCAATATTATATTACGCAACTCTGTGCAGCCTGTTAACATACAGATACAACTGTTCAGTTGGAACAGTGGAAATGCTGCTCTGTGTTTCATTTTTCCTTTCTTTTTATGTGTGTCTGTATTTGACAGGATTGAGAGAAAATGGTAGCAAGCTTTCCTGTTTTACAGGAATGGCCTAGTTCAGTGACAAACAGGGGATTAACTAGGATTGGCCTGGACTTTGTGCTGTTGTTTATTTCGTGCTAACACTGTGTTCACTAAGGTGAAATGAAGACTGATGTGGTGAGAACTCTCTGCATTTGATATTTATGGATTTATTTGTGACATTTCACACACACACACACACACACACACACACACACACACACACACACTATTTGAGGAGCCCCCCCAAAAAAGGTAAGGTAACTGACAAGGCACATGGTTCGTCATTTTGGAAGGGCCAAATGGTTAAACTGTGTCATCCTATTTTAGAAAACAGATCAGATCACAAAACAAAGTAGTGTTCATGCTTCCTCTGTTCATCAGGATTGGGGAGCGGACTGACTGGTCTCAGTTGATGGTTGCTCCTTGGTCGAGTCTTTCAGGTTTTCATATTCCTTCTGCATCTTGGCAGCCTCTGACTTGGTGTTATCATCCTCATCTAAGCTTTTCCCTAAACAACAACAACAGCAACATCATGTTTCTCAGATACTTTTTGCTGGGGCTCAGCATTTTAAGAAACACTTATCTGGTCAATACATACACGCTGTCTGTCTGATTGTTAAACAGTATTATTATTTCCATAAATAGGAATATATTCAAATATATATTCAAATATATATATTTCACTGATATTTGAGGTGTTTGATCGTTTGGAGCTGTTTACCGTTGGGTCCAGTGGAGTCAGGTGGCCCGAGAGGCTTGCCCAGCTTGTTCTTTGTCTGCATGGCTATCATGGCATCCAGGTTCTCTGCAGGTGAATGAGACAATTAAATTTAGATTTGTGTCGTCACTCCACTCTGATGACAAGGAATGAAAAACTCTAGTCCCTGTTTCTGTCTGACTCAGCGGGTGATTATCATAACAAAAAGAGTTTCAACAAATGAATGAATTGTAGGTTTAAGAGCATGACAACAATGATGAATACAGCCTTGTTCTTCCCACTATAATTTTGTCAAATGTATTCATGCATTCTAAAGGGATTAATGAAAAATATACAGCTAAATAATCACAGCAATAATGCATCCTAATCACAGTTAACAAAGCAGTCTGGCATTTTTCTTGCCATAGGCACACATGGTGAACAGCACACACAGGAGTTACCTTTAATCAGAAAAAAATTTAAATCAATGTATCAAGTGTTTGAAGTAACCTGAAATGGTACATCAGCCAGGCCATTCTTTTGTTTATTAAAAAATATGAGAGACTCTAAATCAGTCAGGGGAAAACACAAACAGATCACATGGCTCAAAGGGAGTTAAATCACAAATTTGCAGTCTCTGGATTATCAAAGGGTTAACCACGAGGTGAAGAGCAGATGTTCTGGGGATGCACACATCCCAGAGATCAGCTGTATTTTCATCCTCTTTAACATTTAATACCTGATTTATAACACTCGACGGGACATCTTCAAGTGTCCATTAATGTACAGAATTTATCATAAATAAATTTATCATAATTTTTCCTATTAAGACACATTTTGTGTAATTACAGCTGTAGTATCAATAGCATGTCTAGCATGTATGTAATTTCCTGAAGCATCTACCAAGTTAAAAGTTGTCGCCGTTTACTTCAAGTATTGATGGAACAAGAATGCCTCTGTAAAAAGCAAAAAACAGTAAAGTGTGGAAAATATGATGACGATTTTGAGCAGAGAAACTGTTTCTTCTCATTTGACGCCAGATCTTAAGAGAGATGTCCATGACTGTTATAGATATCTTGACATTTGAAAACAAGCACAACAAAAGAAGAAGGAAAATGAGAGGGCACAATGCGGTGTTGTAACTGAGCGCTGAGGAGTCTTATAATTTCATCTTCATTTCTTATTATTAGCCCTGTTGCTTTCTCTGTGTGCTCAGTGTTTTATCTTCTCATGCTAATTTTCCTCCTCTCACTTTATGTCCCTCTGTCTTTATCTAGCCATCTTGAGCCTTCCATCACCCTCAGGCAGATTATTATCAATTGACAGCTGTGTGTATTCGGCTGTGTACTTGGGTGACTCATCGGAGCTTTATAGTCAGCTGGGGATGGAGGCAGCACGGGGAGGGTAGGGGGCATTAACATGTTGCTAAGGGGACGTTCTGTCCATCCTATTATCTCCTCACAACCTAAACAAGTCCAAAGGTTGCCTAGGAAACTCACACCCTGTGTAATGTTATATGCTGGTTTTGTCCCCGTGTGTGATGTCCGCAGTAGTCATTTACTCGGCTGCAATGGGAACGACAGTGGACAGATGCTGCTAGAGGTTATCTGAAGCAGTATTGATGAATCCTTTTACAGCATGTACAGCTAATACTTGACTTTATTGGGGGATTGTAACTCTCACTGTATTTTTGACCTGTTATAAGGCTGAGATTGAACTAGTCAGTTGTTAAGTGACTACTTTTCCAGTTAGGACTCCTTAAAATATAATTGAAACATTAATTCTAGGTATAGTTCCATCCTTTTAAATAGTACAGATACATCTAATTTCCTGATGCTCTGTCTGGGAATGAATGTCATTTGAGCACAGAGAGAGAGAGAGACGTTGGTGATAAAAGCTGTCCCTTACAGGTTTGTGACCTTTCTTCTGACTGCTGATGTGATGGTTGGCCATAAAAACCAGCCTGGCTACGTCAGTCGGCACTGACTAAAGCAAAAATTTATTGGACTGAACACATAAGACACAACATGATTTAAAATCACAATGTTACTATATGCCCTATTTTATGACATAATACAGTAAATATATGTAAACAAAGCAAATTAAGATAGAGACTAGTGTTGAAAGCAACCGGATATGTTCTGCTTACCTTTATTATACATGTACAGCAAAAAACTCAATGACCTCTTTATTCAGATGAGGTTACGATTTGCAGCAATAACATAATGTGATCATGACTTATAGCAACATCGAGTAAATATAGAAATTAAATCTGAAGGCGATTTTTTTATGACCACATCGGGACTGTAAGATGCAATTGAGGGAGTTGGAAAAAAAAAACAAAACTAAAGATTGAGTTGGATTTGTTTGTCAAACTACTATTTCAAGAAATCTATTGTCATGCTAAGAATATGCAATATCGTCAGCTTGTCCTATATAACATTAGCACAACTCCAGAGAATACTGTGGCCTCTATTACACGATTCACTGCCTTGTGCTCTGCCACTGAATGTCCTCAACTATAAATAAACAGTGCTGGTAATGTGTTATGTCTTACCAAGATAGGAGACCCCCTCTTCCGGCGTGATGGTGCCATATTTCACCATCATTTTTACAAAGTCAATCAGCGTCTTCATGATGGTGATCAGTGTCTCCCTCTCCTGAGCGTCTTGGTCTGCAACAGAGGACAGATTCAAACCGACATTGTTTCGTTATTGGTTAATGGTTAGTATTTGTTACCACGTGGAGTTTCACTTTGGTTTCATGATGACATGGTTACACACAATGAATTGTGTGTGTGTGTATTTCATAGGAAGATATGGTGATGAGAAACAAAAGAGGACAAAAGACGCATTGATTCTTGTGAAAACAACATTACCATGACAACAGCAGCTATCTGGTCCTGCTCTTCACCGACAATGTCTGTCTTTAGATAGAGTGAACTAATGATTTCGGTAGCTCTGGTCTCAAATATCACACCAGTCCCAGGGTGTGTTGGGGATTTTACCTGAGTTGAGGCTCCTGAGAAGACGGTAGAAGTTGGGGAAGTACTGCAGGTCCTGGAGCCCGTCTTCGGGGCTCACCTCATTGCCCCCCTCTGTATCTTTGTCCCAGGTGATATCACCTCCATCTTCTTCTACGTCCCGCTCTACTTCGTCCTCAATCTCATCGTTGTCGTCTTCCTCGTCCTCCTCGTCTTCATTGTAGCGGTGCCTCGGTGGTTCCCAGGTGTCCTGGAAATACCAGAGTTTATGTTTTGGTTTTATTTTTATCATTGTTATTGGCATTATTTACAATCACTTGTTTGCAGGAATTTAACACGTCTGAAACCTGGTCCTCCTGCTCTCCCTTGGTGTCCTGGTTGTTGCTCTCAGTATCCGCAATCTCGTTGTTCTTGGCGTTTTTGGTGATGAGGTCCTGGAGGGCCTTTGCCACCTGGTACTCCAGAGTATCTGCCTGGCTGTCTGTGATCTATCGGGTGACAAAAAGAAGGGTGAAAACCACACAGCGTGCAGCAAACCAATCCATAGGACGTAAGGGAAATACATTGGTTGCAAAACTGCATGCATCACAGTCACCTCAAGGTTTAATTTAGGCTCTACTGAACCTCCTAATGGGTGTCAAAAAAGTCATTTACAACCAAAGTCCTGGCCCATAGCACAATTTACACATCTCTGCCCCTCCCAGTGAAGAACCAGTGAGCGTGCAGTGGGAAAGTGTTATGCTGTGTGCTGAGTCCATTGAATGGCAGAAAACAAATTTACAACCTACCAGCCCCAGTTTGAGCAGTTTGGAAACGATCCTGTCAAACACCCCTCTATCATCTTCCTCATAGATCTCATTTGCAATCTTCTCAACGATGTCCTCTGCTGTGAGCAGAGTGCCGTCGACCTGACGGAAGCTCTCAGGGTCATCTAAGAGAACCAGAGATGCACGTCATCATTTGTAACGTGGCCATGATCCTGACTAAATCTCATTTTCAATTTACATAAAAATGTGAAAATCAAATATGCCTCAGTATTTTTATTTCGCTTTCCTTTATTTCCATCAATCTAACAGTGAAATACCTCTTTACACATCCCTATCTACATTACGAAGGATGAAGAAGGCAATTGTTTCAGCTCTTACATAATGCTCCACCACTATCACCCTGCTGCTTCACATGGACTGCACACACATAATAAAAGTACATTCTCTTGCCTGTTCGGCCAGATTGACTCATCAGTGATGCTCTTTACCTTCAATCTCAGGGCCTTTAGCTTCCTCGCTCACAGGAAATACAGGGACATGACGCCCAGACTGTGCTTGCCAAATTTAGATGTAGTGTAACTTGACTAGCTGCTTGTCTTTGCTTGCCTGACCGCTTGAATCAATGAAGTGTAGCACTCAGCTCTTTGTGTCTGAGTCAACTCAGATCAGAGACTCCGCCCCATGCTGATGGTTATCCAATTACATGCGTGTGCAGTGAAATCTGTGCTGATGAAATGTCTTGCAGGTAAAAATTAACTCAAAGGTCCAAAAAATTAGCTCACCAAACAAAAGCTGACTGAGTGGCAGCAAAATATTGAATCAAAGGTAAGAGCAGAGTTACTAAATATTATTTTTCATACATGTATTTGTACTGTATAAATATTTGTGTGAGATGGAGGCCATATTTGTGTCTACTGAAAATGAATCCAGTGATCAGCATATGCTTTCACTACTGCAGCGTCTGAGGGAATGATAATCTTTCTCCCTCGCATGCACGTGTTCTGCCTTTGACACTTTCTATCTGTCTCCACTTATCCCCATCATGTGCACGTGTTCACTCTGCCTGCGCTTTCTTAAAATGTCTGCCACTGATAGACATGAACCCTGCCATTGCTGAGAGGAAGGGTCATTGAAGCAGAGGGCCAAAGGTCCACTACAGAGGTCAGTAGCCAACTCACTGCACCAATAGACCCAAAATGCTAGGACAGGGCCCGTTGGGTGTGCGTACCTTGGTACTTGCCTTCGTTCATCCCATTCTTAGTGGAGTCGTAGTCCTCGACCAGACGTCGGCTCTTGGTGGAATCTGATTCATCGGGGACATACTGATCCTCCTTCGTGACTGGAACCTCAGCATCCCCCTTTGATTTCTGGCCCTCAGCCATAGACTTGAGCACAGTCAAGTCATTGTAGTCCTGCTCTGGCTCTGCGTCCTTGGAAGTGATTGGATGTCTGTTCTCTGAAAGACAGCAGGAAGAGAATGAAACACAACTGCTTGGGATAATATCCTCTCACGTGAACGTGGTTTTTTTGTGCATTCTCAATACAGATGAATTCTGTGTTACTGGAAGTGCTGTAACATGAATCCACTCTGCAGGCAAAAGTAAAGTCATTAATTGATTAGAAATAAGTTTGCACTTACCAGCTGACTGCACTGCATCCTTCACGCTGTCCGCCTCAGCAATCTGGGGAAATTACAAACATTAAACAAATCATTTCCACCCCGGATATAAACTCATATTAATAATGTTTGCTGGGCTAATACCTAGGTTGTATGACAAGTGACCATAAAGGCCATTTGGCCGGATATTGGATGAAAAATGTAAAAGACAGGCTTACCTGCTCTTGTAATGGTCTCTCTTCTGTCAACTGTCTATTGTACACAGCTTTATCTGCAGCAGAAAAGATACTTGCAATTACTAAACCAGTGCCTCAAAACAGATTTTATCACGAACAAGCAGACCCAGATGTTACAAATTACGAATTGGACAAATTGGATTTTCAACAAACCTTCAGAGAAACAAACAACAGGCTTCCTTAATCAAGTAAATTAAAGATTAAAAAGTGTCGTTTCTTCTTTACTGCCATTTCATTCTTGTGTAGGCTACCTTTTAGGTTTTCATGTCACAGTCTCTGCTCTCCCTGCTCCACAGCAAAGGTAGAGCTTAATCTGATTATCAAACAAAAGATTAAATTGTGTCGAAAATAGATCACAAGCGGCCTAAGAGGCGTCCAGAGCAGTTAGTGAGCTGAGCTGGAGCTCAACTTTGAAGGCGCTGCTTTTGGTTGTTTTCGGTTTTTGAACTGAATAGAAATTGTGGCTCATAAATCAGTTTACAATTCATAAAAAAAAAACAAAAAAACTAAAAGAAATCATTTAAATGCTCATAAATGTACTATGTAAAGTATTGTACAACATATAATGGTGATGAGTAGCGTTTCTTTTTTTCAGGTGGGCTGACATGTGCGCTGAATAGATTTGTTGTTTGTTTGCTTGTTTTTTTTGTTTTTTTGTTTTTTTTTTTTTAGATCTTATCATCGTTTGTAAAATCTCACTTTTAATAACTGACAGTTTCTACATTATTCTGGCTGAAATGAGGAGATCAGATGGCCAACTCACCATCCGCTGAAGCTGTCGGTGTGGGGAAGGCAGAGATCTGGCTCACTACACTCAGAGCCAGGAGCTGGAAAAGGACCAACAGGCCGACGTATTTCGACGCCATCCTTAAAATCAGCTGCCTCGGAGTGTCCCGGAGGATGGACGATGTCCTCTGTCTGTCTCTCTGCTCGTCTCTTGCGGGACAGGAGTCCTCCTGAATGTGTGGACAGCTCCGCTCCTCTCCAGCAGGACGCCGGGACAGTGCTTCGAAGGTAGCCGCTCTGTGAGGCGCGCCGGGCGGGGAGGGGGCAGGACAAATCTCCGCCGTGCTCTGGAGCTGTTGACCAGCCGCGGTGCTGAAAGCAGGTCAGCCGTCTCTAATTCTAACCGGATAAGCAGGTGGGAGGCTCTTCAAGCTCCGTGTGAGCTGAAGCATCACCTGCCAAGACAGTAATAGAGCCCTCTACACAAGACCTGCCCCTCTGCCCCAACAGGGGGGGGGCACACTGCAAAAAGTGTCCGTCTCACTAACAAACTAAGACAGAGGTTTGATCTTCGGTCCGAAGACAACCAAGATAACACCGTATACCATATATATGCATATATATATATATATATATATGTGTGTGTGCATAGAAAATCAAAAATTGAGGACAAATGAAAAAATGGGTTATATCAAAGTCAAACTGGGATTCCTTTTCAGACAAATAAAGAAACTTCATGTGAAATTTCACCGCAGTCACTTACTTATTGTAAACGAATTGCCGAGTGTGCGTAGAAAGAACAATTTGCCAATTTGCCTTTTTTTGTTGTTGTTTTTAGTTTTGTTTTTTGCAGCGTTGGAGCAGAAGGTCCACCCATCCCGTGCGTCACACATGACCTGCGTCACGGTTGTAGATCTTTCACGGTCAATAGCAACCATTATTAAAACGACAAACAATTAGGGGCATAAACAAAGAGGGCATATGTTAGGGTTTTATGACCGCATGGTTTTCCTGAGATATGTCATCTGGAAGAGCCTGCAGGTTATTGGTTCACAAGGCCTTCTGGCTCCTGACAGCATGAAGGCTTTACCTTCTCACTTATGGTAACAACTTCACGAAAAATGCAGTGCAATTTGTTTGACAGAATGTTTTCACCTAACACCCCTAAAGTACTTTTATAAAAATTCTTCAAAATCCAAATGAATTGTCATTAAGGATCCACATATTAGATTTGTCACAGGTTGAAAGGAAGAGGCTGTTAGTGAGTATAAGACTCATTCACAGCAGACCCTCTGGATGTAAGGTTAATTGTTTATGTGTTTATTGCTGTTTGCATCCTGGTCAGTTTCTATTTGTTATAATGGCAAAGGGATGATCAGAGATGATCTCTTCACTTCAGTGCATTTCCTCATGTTAGCAGGGTAAGTGATCTACCACTGTTCAGCGTCGGCTTCCCCACACAATGTGTAGGAGTTAAGTTTTGCTCGCTCTCTCACGATTAAGATTTTGTATTATTGTAGGCTGGCTGTGTGCCATCACTGGGTTGGCTGTGTGCATGACTGCCTCGGGTCTATTTCAGCCCAGTTAGGTACATTCGATGCAACATATTACAGAGCAACATGGATAGAGTCACTTCTATCATGATGCAATAACCCTTTTGAACAGAAGTGCATTTGTCATGGTAGGAAAAGCACAGGTGTGCTGCATAGTCCTGGTAACCTGAAACCAAGGCAGCTACTTTTACACAGAGTTTGTTGTTATTTGTTGTTCTTTTTTTTTTACAGCTTTGATTTTACTATAATTATAGGAAAAACACACCCACACAGGCCTTCTTAAAGACTCTGACATGCTAATCGCCCAGTGAGCTTCAGCTTGTGCTGTATCCAACATAGCTAACAGGAAGACAACAAATCAGCTTAGTTGTATAGACTTGAGAAGAGGTCTAATCGTACCCAATTTTGTGTGGGCGTGTAGCAGCTTTAAAAGGTGTAAATTCAAATTTGCTATGATATCATATTATGTAATATTAGCGTTGAAAGAAGGCTTCATTGCATCAGGACAGGGATATTAAGTGTTGTACTAACACATCATTTTTCAAACAGTAAGCAGCATAATGACTTTGGCAGCGTTAATCAGAGAGGGAACAAATAACTGGGAAGTGTAGGCAGCGTTGTTAATGAGGGGGCCAGCATATGGAGAACAGTGACAGGGTATGAGTGGTACATAAAGTCTTATGAGGGGGGGTAGATGAAAGAACAATCTTCGCTATATCAAATGCTGTAGACTATATTATCATTTTGCACAAACTTGTTGTAGTGCTCCTTGAATTTTCCTGGTGTAATACATTTAGCAGTCAAGAAGATGATCATTCATTGTCAGGGCTTTATCAGTCAAAAAGAAATGTCATTGTGACATTTAATTTTAATATTAAGACTCTGTCATGATCATTATCACCATCAACACTGAACTGATTTTTAAACATGGTTCACATTTTTAGCTCGTGGGATTGCTTCTGCATTATCATGGTGCCTTGTGTTGTGCAGGATGGGAGGTTTGCCACCTTCTGGGGCATGACTGCACTTCCCTTCCTCTGCCTCCCTCAGCAAATAAGAAGAGGAGCACTGCCAAGAGCTGGCCTTCCCGATAGTCTAGTGTGTCCTGTGAGAACAAGGACACAGAAGAATATCATATATCATCATTCAAAAATAAACTCATGCATCATCTGTTGGAGAATTTAAAGATATGCTGATTTTTCACAGCTTTACAGAAATTTGCTCCTTATTTCTGTTCTGTGTCAATACTTGCCAACATGTAGGACACTAGTGACATCATGTGTACAACAGCTGTAATTATATCCTTTACACTTCATCCCTTTGGTTATTGTATTGCTTATCTATCTGTTTCCATCCCTGAGAAAAAGAACATTCACAAGCACTTTATGACCTTTTATACGGAAACAAAATGTTATGTAAACACATGGTTTTGGTCTAATTATACTCTCAGCATATTCATGTACTTTTCCTTAACTAATGATGGCCCCGTTCATTCTTCTTTGACCACAAATTGTTCTTAACTGTAAAAGCATCCAGGCCAATCTACTTGTCTATAATACAGTTTCTCACAGATGTTTCTTCGTGTGGCATTTATAAAAAAGTTGAAGCAGGACACAGAAGTTTCTGTTCACATTTTATTCTTTTGATTATTCAAAGTCTTACATGGAGGATAGAACTTCTGATTTCAATGAAACAATTTTATTAAAATCTTTATTAACATGATGACTTTGTCAAAGCTTACACAGCAGTTGATAGCCCTTCATGGTAAATATATTTTAGCATAGTCCTATTATGCCATAAATGATGTGTTTGGGAGACTGTTCCAAATAAATGTAGTACTCTGACAGCCACGGTAATTCGTGTAAACTGTGCAGACCAAATTTCCAGTGTGGTCTATTGTGGCTTATCCGCTAAGCAATTCTGCACTATGAATAGATTGCCATTATGTGAAAATACAGTACCACAGTTTAGGCTTTTAGCTGGCTTTACAGGGGCCTGCAACATCAACTTATATGAATGGAATCAAATATCAAATCACCACAATTGGCATCATAAGTGTATTTTTTTTTTAAATGACATATTCGAGAGTCACATAAAACAGTGATGTTTTGGTGTCAACATGTTTTTTATTATACTGTATGGCTATGCATGGCTTAATGGCCCTGGCACCGTCTTTGCTGTCCTGTAAATGTTCAGTCACATCAGCTCACATAGTACGCGTGAGTACAAAAGTACTGAGTGCATTTTAACACCCACACTCTTGAATGTCTTCGTTTTAAAACTTCTCCAGCCTCTACTGAAGCTCTCTCAAGAGAAATCCGTAAGGTGAGTTCATCACACGTACAGACACATTCCCACAACAAGTAAATTGAGTGTGATGTGTTAAATTGGGGGAGTTTCCTTTGGAATTCTTTGATCATGATACTTAAAACACTAACAGTTTTTGGAAGAACATTGACTGAACAATGAGGTTTCCGAGGCTCTTACATGCACCTGACCTGTCATACTATAGCTGTAGTTGTTTTAAACTGGGGCAAGATCACGCAGAAATCATTGGTGCTAGCTGCGATGTATGTTTGAGTGGACAAGAGGTGGCTGGGATGGTAATTATTTGTTTTTGTTTTGTTTTTTTTCTGATGTCTGAAATGCCCTTTGACTTTCATTTGGGAAGGTCTAAACAGAGGAAGTCCCCAGATAATCAGGCAGACATGGAGGAACATATATTTTGTCTTCATATGAAACCCAGAGGAAAACTGTTTGTAGGACTTCAAAGACTGCAGCGGTGACTTAAGGACTAAGTTCAGAGGACTTCAAGCTTTTGATATGACATCTATTTACAGCCCTTTTCAAACAGTATGCTCAAGGCATTTCATTTGTTTCAGTTTTCTCAGGAACCTTCTGGTTTATTGGGACAAACAGCCCTTTGTGTGTATGCGTGGATTCATTCTCATCATTATCTTGAACATCAGTCTTGACTACAGAAAGAAAACAGGTATAACAAAGTTGACAGCTATGTCATGCAGCTTGATAAGAAGTTGCATTACATTGGTTTTTGTAACTAACAGTGAATAAGAGCATCAGTCTCAGTGAAATTTTGATGTGTTGGATGTAACTTTACCACTAGAGGGCTATACTTTCCTCTTGAAAACACCAGAGAACAGCAAGGGGAAAGAAATGTTACATAAAAGACCAACACGGCTGAAAAATGCACAATAAAGACATAATATGAAATATTCTGATTCTATTTATTTATTTGTTAATAAATTTTCATGCCAATTGGTTTAATCGAAATCAGTCAGATTTGTCACAGGACCAAATCCTTGGTTCAGATTTAGCCTTTTTTGGTTTTACTAACTGTGCTATTTTTACCACCTCGAGGCACTGACAGCAAACGAGCCAGAATATCTCTGTGTTCCTCATGGACATTTCGTATGGTCACATGTCCTGCAGCAGGGATAAAACATATGACCACGCGTCAGTGTTTTCAACATTTAGGCCTCTCATTCACCAGAGGACATTAACCGATGATGCTGTTGAATTACTCCTCATCTCCTGAGTCCTTTGGATGGGATCCCTGGGAGCCATAGGCTGAGGATTACTCCACCAAAACTACGTTGGATATGTACTTTTTGTGTATTCTTAGTGAGTAGTGTCTGTATGTATGTGTAAGCACTGTTTTAACTGCATTTCTGAGAAAATATTTAATTTCTGTTTTTTTTTTTTTTTTTTTTTTTCCGGTTAAATTGGAATTTCTCAGATTTTGACTATAATGGGTGTATTGTGTTTCCTGTGACTCTGGAGGACATTGCTTGGACTGTGGATGTCTGCTGAAGACTGTGAGTGGGGAGACTGAAAGATTTGCAGGGAGTTTTGGTCTAAAGTAATTGTGGTGTCCAATATCTTCAGAGCTTGATCCACAATATAAAAGTTGACACAAAGTTTGTTCCAGTTTTGACCACTTTTTAAATCATTCCCTTTGACGTCATCTAACTTATTGCAATCCCAAGTCCCTTCCCCTGCAAGATTCATTTCAAAATAATATTAAGTTTTTGTATTTTCTGCCTGATTGAGTGATAAATGGTAGGATTAATATCGCTCTCATTACACATGAAGCCTAACGCAGAAGACTCCAAGAAACAATATATTAATGAGGACACATATTCATTTGTGAGGTTTAGAGGTGCTGGCCCAGGTATTTTTAATCCTAACACACAGCTATACTACTTCAGTATAATACATGAAATGACAATAAAAGAAATATTATATTAAATATCAAATATTTGTGTATGGTTGATATTGTGCTGAGTCTGAACAAATAGGGTGGTGCAAAGCTAGCAGTGTGTGTATGTGCGCATGTGTCCAGTTTGTCTGAAGTGAATGAATGCCACCTTTCTGTCCTTTAGAATTTAATAGACTGACTACATAACTAACCTGATGTGTGTACGTCTGTCTGACACAAGTATGTAGCTACAAGTGGTTGGGTGGTCTTTCTGTTTTGTGTTTCAAAGAGGAGACAAAGACACGCAACTGGTCTTCGTCTCAACTGGCTTCTAAATCATTCAGCTGGAGTTCCACCAAGCCACGAGTAATATGTTTTCCTGGAGTTGGGAGCAGAAAAGACCAGAGGGCATCTAATGCACCAGAAATGACAAGTCGCTGATTTTTCTGCTCTTTCCAATTTTTGTATTGGCATAATTATGCTTGGAATGCATGCAGCTCAAATGAATGGGAACCTCACAGCTTAATGCACCATTTGTGGCTTATTTCCCAAACTTGGCCCATCTGTGCATTTCCTATCATTGTGCCCATTTCCCCTCAAAAAAGCAGCAGTAAAATATTTGGGTATTTGGGGTTCAGTAAAGCTGAGACATTACTCCCAGAGTAACTGGTTAGATTATGTTTATATTATGTTTTCCTTATTTGTAGCATGAATGTTATCCAGAAGAATGCACCCCAATAATGTTTCCCTGCTCGCACAGAGGTATAGTTGTCAGAAGAACTGCAAATTATTGTTTACAAGAAATCTTTAATAAAAGACAAGTGTTACACCCTTGTAGAGAAGATTGACACATACATGATACACACACCATGTCATAGTTGGTCTTATGTACAAACACATTATTCAAGTTAATCTCAAACACATGTGCACACATGCACACACACACACACACACACACACACACAAACATAAAGAGAGAGGGACAGATCACTACTTCTGACTATCTTCCATATCCAAATATACTTAATGTATGTTGTTTTTGGTACAGTACACTTTTGCAGACAAAGGTGATCACTTTAATGCATACAATGTCAAACGGGCCATCCCAGTGCACAGCAATGATCCACTGAGTGGAAAGATAGTCTTAAAAAAAAATTCCCCCACTGAACCACAGCATCAGGATGTTACAAATAGCTCCACAGATGTGGAATCAGGAAGATGAGAGCAAAAAAGTGCAGGATGGGAGTGGCCAGTGGTGCGTGGATGAAAGAGAAAAAGATGGAGGAAGGGAAAGCAGCAGGAGAAGGAGAAAGAGCTAGAGGTGAAAGAGGTCAGGAGTAGGAGGTTAAAGTGTTCCTTCATCCAGCAGTTTGTTGATGCCATTGCAGATCTTCCTCAGAGAGAGTCTGTACTCCTCTCCGTCCCCGTAGAGCTCAGCCAGGAACTCCCCGTGGGCAAAATGGTTGAAAACGTGGTTGATGCGTGCATGTGAGCGTGCGGTCAGGTGCTGCTCAACCAGGGTGTGGAGCAGGTCCCTGCACTCCAGAAGGAGCTCTGACAGAATATTCCTGTCAAATGTGTACTCCACCTCATAGAACGACACCGCTGTCATGGCCGCCTGGTTCATCTTCTTCTTGAAGCGCTCCACCGTGTCCAGCTCATCTGGGCTGAATTGGTGGTTCCGGTAAAGGATCCCAATCTTCAGGGCGATCTTGATGACATCCTTGATAATCTTGTGGGCCTCCTTCTTGCTCTTGGTGAATTCTCGGCTTGCCTTGTAGAGTTCATCCAAGATCTCGCTGCTAGTGTCATCCGTCAACATGTTGGCCACCACCATGGTTGCCATCTTACTCAGGATCTTCTTCTGGGCCTGTAGGGCCAGGGAGCGAGAGTTAAAACTCTCCTGCCCTGTAAGGAGAGGAAAGAGAACAGCAGAGAAAGACAACGTGTGTGAGGTTGGTTGTAAGTTTAAAAAAAAGACTGTAAAATTATATAATTAATTGGTGAGTCGAACACAACAGTGCAGTAATGAGGAATTGATTTTCTTGCTTTGATACTTAAATGCAGTATTAATATATTGAGACAGCAGAAGAAGATGGAAGGGAAATACTGACACACTATCACAACATAAAAGACATAGAGTGAATGTGCTTTCAGAAGTTGTGTTTCTGTACACGTGAAAATTTGTGGGTATAAAGTTAGTTGTTTTTTTTTTTATTAAAATTCATCGGGTGAAACTATGACTTGAGATGTTATCACATGTAGTTAAATCCCACGGAGGAGCTGTAGAGTGAGTTGCCAGCCGTCGTGCCAACCGATGAGACAGTGTTGGAGCCTGTGCGGGGTATTTTAATGTGTCTTTGAAATATAAGGGCTGCAGCTTCGTCTGCCTGAGGTGGGGGGCCTGTTCACAGTGTTTGTGCAGCAGCAAAACCCGGCTTGTTCACTTGGATGTTATGTTTAGATCAAAACTGATCAGAGAATGAATACCTGTGTCTACTGCAGAGTCATGTGACCCGGCTGTAAATGCAGATTGTATCCTCAATTACTGACAAAAGCCGGATAATAGCAGTTTTTTTGACCGGTGGGAAAGGGGCTTACATTTATTAGCTTTTTGTACATACAAATGCAACCTGAAAGAATCTGAACATTAGGAGAGCCAGAGAATTAATAAGATCAGGGTTTTTTCTTTTAAAACTTATATCCAGTCGTTTAAATATTGTAAATGGAGTCTGGTTGGGATCTTTTGTGGATGAATATGCTCCCAAAGGAGCACCAAGCCATTTTCAGTATAAGGTTCAGTACAGCTCTGTACATGCTATTATTTTAAAACACTGCCCTTAAATTCAAATTTACTGACATGTAACTCATGGCATCCATCTGGATAAAGAGTCATCTGAAACTCTCTTGACCCTCTGCAATAATAATCAGGATCCTTTTCCCTGTTTTCACTGACATTACTTTTTCCGCTTTCACAACAAAAAAGTTGGTGGCTGTGTTCAATCTCATCTCAGTACAGAGCACAGACTGAACAAGTGGAAGCTGAGGAGCGGCCACATTCTACAACAGGGCGGCGTCCTTCCTGGAGTTGGCAGTGATGTGGCAGGCTAACTCTGGGAGGAATAACTATCTGCTCTGGATAACATCAAGTGCTATATAAAGATAAGAAACTCTTTGTATAGTGTTTCTTTACAAGCCCAGGTTGATCACAGTTTTATGCCAAACCCACTGCAGTCTATCATAGAGGGCAACATCAAGGTTGTGTATCCTTAAATAGTGGTACCAGCAGCCTAACATGTGTCTGTGTGAATGCGAGAAGTGGGAGGACCGAATTGGGTTTTATTATACACAGCAGATAACTGCTATTATGCTTAAAGCCAGGCAATGGGTCGTCACTTTTTTCTCTTGTTCCCTGGGCACATTGTCATCCTCTTCCTCCTCCACATGTACAGCTCGAGAGAGACAGAAAGAGAAAGAGAGAGCAAGAGAAAGAGTCAGAGAGAGAGAGAGAGAGAGAGGGTGCATGGAGGCGTCATTGCCCAGTGGGCTCAGCACATAACAGCAGATGAGTCCAAATTCAAAGAGGAACACCTGCTTTGTTGTCATTGTAATTTCATAAAAAAAAACAAAAAAAAAAAAACAAAAACAGTGACCAAACAGTTCACAGTATTGTCACATCATCCCTGTGTCTGTGTGTTATTCAAATACACAAATAGAAAAGAGGCTGGATGATGCACAACAACTGGGAGAAACCCAATCTGTGGCATTTCATGCGAACGTACAAAGGTGACATTTCCTGCATTGGTCTGAAGCTAAATGGCATTTCACGTGCTTATAATTATCCCATCATGACATTCAATGGCTAATAAGACAAATTTCTGTATCTACAGTAATTTCCCAGTACAAAAGATTGAATGTTCTGCTTTTTTTTTACTGCTCCTTTGTACAACTTCAGACGAGTGTGGGTGAGACCCTTTGTGTGGTAGACAAAAGTGGTGTGAGTGGATGGGTAGGAATGGATATGCCAAACCTGTGCAAGGAAAATACCAGGCTTGTTTAACTAAATCACAATTTACAGTACGGATATGTTTTAAATCTGCTGTGTAAACACGGTTAGGGGTCAAAAGGATGGATTTCCTTGTGTTGATGTGATGTGATGAACGGAGAGAGGAGCTGTTCTGGTTTGAGAAGCTTATCGCCAACGTTAATAACAGTCTATAGCTCTTTATAGGTTTCAGTACTGAATAATATGCCTGTGAAGAAAAGTAACGTCACGTTATTTATTAGGAGTAAAATAGTGATAACTCTGTGAGACTAATAGTCATTCACATATCAGCCTCTAAAGCAACAGTGGGGCATCCTGAAAGTAATCCCCATAAATACAATCGCCTACGAACTCTTTGCCAATCCCATTATGCCCTTTAAAGTAATCATCACATTTCCAAAGAGAAAGCACAAGGAATCCTGTCCTGCCTTGCCAATTCATAAAGATTAACAGACAGAGAGCAATGTTACCATACAATTTGAAGTCATTCCTCTGGAAGATGCGGCTGACGCATTTACTCTCTTTGCAGCCCTGTTTGTAACTCCAAAGGGAAATATCTGGCTCTTCACTTCTTTCACCAGCTACATGCTACATCTGTCTGTCTGCCAGGAAAATAGTGAAAGGTGGGCTTAACCAAATCTTTCCTCTTTAAAAATACTGGTCTGCACTGGATGGAAACAAAGTTCATGACAGAGGGGCGACTCAACCAAACCCTTAAAGTTGCAGGCCATAAAATAAAAACAATAAGCGGAAAGAAGGAACAAGTTTCCACAGAGCTGAGGGAAATTACAGAGTTAGACAATAATTATCTGTGTCTTCATTATTCACCGCTCCTTCCATGCATGGCCATTTGATCAATCTGTGATACAAACAATTTGTGCACCTTTAAAGTTATTTACAATCTGATCTCAGAAACAAACGACAAACGAAGGTAGATTGAAAAAACAACTGGTGAGAACTGGTGAGAGTTATGTGCGGTTAATTTCAATCTGCATGCTCTGCATGCATATGCGGAAGGTTAAATAAGGATATTCATCCTTCAAATAAATGCTCGCCTGCAATAGACAATTACCACAACCGATGCACTCAGGGAGGGATGAGTTAGTGCCTCACGCATGCAGTCTGCAGTCTGCAGATGTAAACTACGTGGTGGTGATAAGATGATACTAAATGTATGAATTCATATAAATTCATACATTAGGAGCCTTGATGATGATTTGAATAGCAACACCAGGATATGTAACTGTGGTTTTCATTAGGCAGATCTGTGCCTCTCATCAACAGGCTCTCTTTGTCACTTTCATTTCCTGTTTCTCTGAAGCAGCTCTTTGTTCCAGGGAGCCTCTGATATTCAGGAACCCAACTGGATAGATTTCTGAAACCCTGGCACACTGATGAAGGTGACAGCTCGCTCCATAAAGCCGGCCTTGTCAGACCAATGGTTGTGGTCTTGGATCCAACCAGTACGTGTGAGCACTCACTCTCTAAATGAAAATCTCCTCTGTGCAATGAAATCACCGAGATGTGTGATTATCAGAGTGAAGATGAGTTTAATTACTATCTGAAAAGAGTGCTGCATGAAAAGAACTGATTAGATCGTTTCCGTTTTTAGACTGCCGTAATTATTCTTCTGCCACCCTCCACGACCACGCAGCCTGGAGCCTTTTTCTCACGGCCAGCAGGTGACTATCTGTTCGGTATCCTTGACCACTATTTCAAGTTTGGATGTACATCCCAGAGATGATGAAGAATGCAAGCAAAAATGCAGGAGTGTGGAGGGGGGATGCTGTGAGGAACGGACATGAGGCTGCTTGAGGTGTGAGTCAGAGTGCTGGTGGGTGATTCACAGTCTGGTTGGAGATTTTAGCACATACAGCGAGTGAGGTTAGATGTGAAGTCCAAGCTCTCACACATATTCACATATCAAGCGTCACCCAGAGGCTGAGATGAGTGACATGTATAAACCAATGTGTCAGGACGAGTCAGAGACAAGTCCGTGCTGTCAGGGCAGAGACGACCAGACATCTGTCCATTCTGTTACTTATCCTTCACCTGCTCTCACACACTTTGCCCTCCTGCTTGCACGTTGGTTTCTACACATCACTTGTGCTTAAGTGTGGCATTTTCACTGAATAAAGTGGGTTACTGTGTGCAGGGCTGTCCTCCACTGCAGGGCTGGTCAGAGAAGCCATCAGCCCATCAGAGTGGTTACATAAGAGTATTTTGGGAGTTGGTAAAGTTTACTTTTAACATCAGGATTAGTAAAGTGCTCGCTGCTCTCTGGCCGTCGCTGTTGACTAGACAGGCTCTCTTTGTTCCGCCTGATGTTTTTAGAGCGCTGAGTCAACAGTTTCTGCTGCGCTGCATCAGAACATACATCCAGTGTGGATCATGGACACCAGCCAAACCTGCTCGGCTAAAGGCATTGCACTCCAAAAAAAAAAAAAAAAGACCAGCTTGACTGATTTATGGTCTTTTCAGCTAAAAACCTTGATATCTATGCAGACCAATTGCAGCAAATGGATATACAAGATAATAAATCAATGAAAAGGAACCGCAATATCAAGGATTTTAGAGAAAATACCCCTCTCTTATGGATTATGTGGTTATTATGCTTATTATCTTTCTGGCGGGGGAGCATTCTGTGTGATTTTTACTGCAAAATGAAATGGTTAACTTTTAATGGAGGTAGGTGAGATTTCACCTGGTTTCTAGTCTTTGGTCAAGGCCAAGTTAACTGACTGCTGAATGTATCCTTGCGTATTATGAAAATATAGGAGAGTGCTATTGATCTTCATCTCCTCCAGAAAGTGAAAAGGCATCTAGTACAAAGCAGAAAAAGTTTTGCATTCATAATCACCCACTGCACTGCACATTAAATCTAAAAGTTGGGTGAGCATGTCGTGGCCCACCAATAGACAAGTGGCTACTGATAAAACTCAACACTCGATGAAATGACTTGCTAATGTAGATATTTTCTCCAGTGTGCTGTGCAGCTGGGCTGTGAGATGAGTCCTGAGGCTTGTGTTGGCCTTGTTCCAGAGTAACCAGAGGAATGAGCTATTAGCAGGATCAACAGCTGACAGTGGCCAAATGGCCTTTACCAAGTCAATGCTGGAGGCAGTCATATATGTCTGACTGAGGCAACTGTGTGAATGTGTGTCTGAACCTGTCTGTGGTTCAGTAGATATTTTTGAATTGTCGGATTTCTCTCTAAAAAAACAAAGCAAAACAAAACAAACCATCATAACTCATACAGTCATTGATCATCATAATTTTGAGGAAAGAATAGTTATTTGTTGTGACACTAACTGTTCTAGGTATTAAATTGGATCAAAACCAAGCCTGAGAAAATCCTACGAAATCAGTTCAGTCAATAGTGATATTTATTGGCTCAAGTGCATCAGTGTTAGACTAATAGAGGACAAACACGTGTTCGGTATGTGCGATGGATATTGTACATCTGACATCTATAATGAAGTGGTCGCCAGTCCATCACAATGCTAACACACAAAGACACACAGAGATGAACAACCACTCACACTCACACTCAGACCTATGGACAATTTAGAGTCACCAGTTAACCCAAATATGATGTCTTTGGATGGTTGGAGGAAACCAGAGTACCTGGAGGAAACCCACACAGAAAGGACCCCAGGATGGGAACCAGCACCACAGCGCTAACCAATACGCCACCATTAATGCCCCAGTAACATCCAAATAATCACAAATTAAAGTAAAAAACCACAACAACTGAAATAACTAGTCTTTCCTAAAACAATCCTCTCCTGGCTGCCATGAATTAATGTACTTCTGCTCTGTTCACCTTATCAGGTAGCTCTCTCTCTCTCTCTCTCTCACACACACACACATAACAAATAAGTGCTTCCCTGTTCATGTTGCTAATAACAACATGCTCATGTTTAGTATTGGGTAAAATGAGGCCAGTCAGTGAATGAGATTTTTGTTGGATTTTTTTTTTTTTTTGTTTGTGTTTCCTTGTCTGTGATCCCACGACAGACAAGGTGCTAATACACAGTCAGGTTCAGTAGAAGCATCCATCCAAAGCTGTGTACCAGTCAGCCGTACCATAACCATTAATAACTCAAACTGCCAAATGATTACGTTTGCTGACAGAAAGCCCCAATCAAAATGCAGAGGGCAGGAAGGTTGTTTTTTGTGCAAGACAAAATCTACAAAGCTATCCTGTACGTTGTAAATTCCTGACTGTATGTTTGCTTTCCATTAACAGGCTGAAATGCATTGGATAATTCAAGAGTCAAGACATGGACTGCTAAATGAGTAGGCCATGAGCCGTTCTATTCAACATGTAAATGCTAATATAGCAATAATTTTCCAGTCCTTTTCCTTTGCAGCTAATCCCCATTTGTTTCATGTGTTAAGGTAGGCTTCTGCATTAGTTGCATTCACATCTCACATAGAAGAGGCAGACTTTAAAGTCTGCCAACTTGTGTGCTCATGCTGCAGTAAGATGTCCAGGAAAAGTACTCAGTAATAAAGTATGTTATCCATCCATGGCAGGTTGACTTCCTTCTCTTTTGCCTTGACATTTTCTTTAGCTTTGCAGAAAGGAATTTGCGTGGACTGGAGAATACCGGAGAAAAACAATGAAGTGGGTCGTTCAGCCGGAGTAAAGGGGGTTTTAATAGCCTGCAGGGTTAAGTAAGCCTGAGAGGCCACCGGACTGGAGTGGGGAGCAGAGGATGGTATGTGGTGACAGCTGATGTCAGGGAGTAGTGGAGCTGGAGGACAGATGTGTTTATTTTTACATGTCACTCTACAAGATTAGGCAGCACGGCGGCGCAGTGGTTAGTGTGGTTGCCTCACAACAAGAAGGTTGTGGGTTTGGTTCCCGGCTTGGTTCCAGTTTGTATGTTCTCCCTGTGCTTGTGTGGGTTTCCTCCCACCCTCCAAAGAAATGCGTGTTTGGGTTAACTGGTGAGTGTGAGTGGTTGTTGGTCTCTGTCTGTCTCTGTGTGTTGGCCCTGTGATGGACTGGCGACCTGTCCAGGGTGACCCCACCCTCACCCAGAGTGAGCTCCAGAAACCCCTGCAACCCAGAAATGGATAAGCAGTAGAGTATGAATGATTCAATGAATACTACAAGCTGCCGACATCTGACTTGTTGATTTACAGTTTTGTCAGTTCTTTCCTGTGATTACACCTCGACACCCATGCAAACAGAAAAATAGTAAACAGAGTGTCTGAAGATGCAACAGGATGCATCTCTTCATACACAAGCAGAGAACTGGCCAGGTATCCTGTAGATGAAATATATTTTCACTTTCTCTTCTGTTTAAAAGATTTATTTTTTGGAAACAGAGAGAGTGGGAAACAATATGGGGAAATTAAAACCTGATAGTCTTCTGTGCATGGGGTTCACACTCACCAGTGCCCCACTCTCGCTTCTTTTTTGATATTTCATGTCTCTCTTCCTCTCATTCTGGACATGCAAAGGCTCCACAGTGGCGTATTCACGACTCCCACTGCTCAAATGAGATGATGACTCAAACATACAACCCCTACACAGCCTCTGTCTGATGCAATGCATGTGTGCTTTTATATCTAGAAGAAGGTAACTGAGGATAATAAGAACAAAATAAAAAAAGTGGTTTTCACTGAGAGAGGTACAGTGTACTACGTTGATGTGCATTATTCATGACATGTAAAATCTGAGTCTGTGCCAGTTTCCAAAGGGCAGTCAGAGTTATTCACAGTGCCATTAACAGCTGCTCGGGATGTAGAGTGGCATTCAGACCTCTAGGGTTAATAAATAACTCCCTTTTAATACCTTAATGACTTTCATTTGTGCAAAGGTTAAAGTTCATTCTTTTGTGGAGATATGGATAATTTGATGTAGCTGGCTGAAAGGGGATTGTACAAGTTACAACTAGTTCATTCTTGCTAGAACAGCAGTTTAATAGCAGGACATACAGATTTTTCCTGGCATTTTTCTAACTGAAAAAAAAAAACAAAAAACAACAAACCTAAAAACAAACAAACAAACAAAGGGAACCTCATAAATCACCAAAAAAAAAACAAAAAACATTTCTGATATTTTCACTCTTGCTCTTAAGAGTAAGTCAAATGTGAGATGGGTGAGGCAGTAAATGCAGGAGCACAACAAGGTGCCTAAATGAAGACAGAGTACAACCTTAACACACGCATTATTTGAATATATGGGCTAAAGAAGGTTTGACGCAGCTTTTCTGGCAAATCCAGGAATACAAACAGACAAGCAAAGCTTTCGGGAAACTGTGCAAAAGTAATAGGACGTGATGAAGACATCTCATGAATAGTGTTTGAAACTACTGAGTGTGTTGATCGTCAGAGTAGACAAAGTGTCTCTCCAATGACTAACAGTCCAGGAAAAAGCACTTAAGAGTCAGGAGGGACACAGGAACACACTGCCTTTAGCTACTGCACGGGCTAATTTAATGCTCCATCCCTCATCTCTTTCTTTGTCTCTCTGCATCTGAGTTTTAATGGTCACGTCCCTCTGGAGTCAAACCCAGAGGATGGAGCAAAATGAGGCAGTGGCAGGAAATGTCTGATTGACTGATGTGCCGCTGGCTTGATCGCTTGTCACAAGAATGGGGCAGAGTGGGTGGAGAGAGAGAGAGCGAAAGAGAGAGACAGATCAATGATTTGACCTCCACCTTGAGCTCTGCTCTTGGTGTGCATCACAGTCACTACCCCTGTTATGAAAACCAGAGAAGCTTGTTGGTCCACAGAGGATGAAAAGTGGTATACAGGACATCCTGTTGGGTCAGAGCACAGACTACAGGGCCCTGTGAGCTCCGTGGCCTTTGACCTCTCCTCTGTTGTAAAGCTAACGTCTCTACCAGCTGTTGTTAGCTGTGGCCAGGCATTGTGAAAATTCAGTACCAGGGCAGTCCTGGTACACAGGAAGTGATGCTTTCTACAACATCAGTGTGCTTTGGATACAGCGAACAGGATGAATAACCATTTTGAACATTAACAAAAATAGAAACACTAACTAGTTTTCAGTTCTGAAAATATGACATGCAGTTTGATTGACATGTGATCACTTCAAAATACAGTGATTTATTAAAACTCTGGTGCTCTATTTATAGAAAGTGTGTGCAAATGTGTGGGCATGTGTGTCTGTGTGTGAACTGTAATGACAGACTGTGAGGGTGAAGCCTAATAAAAAACACAAGAGATAAAATACTGGGGCTTTCCCTACTTTATCTGGCTCAGGACCCAGACAGAAAGTTTGCTGAACATTTTCCATCTGAAATCAAGAAACTAAGCTGTTTACAGAGAGAGAAAGTAGGCAAGAAAGAGAGAGTGATGGGAGTGGGAAGAGCTGGCAACACGTAGGTTTTCATTCAGCACCATTCAGTCAAGATTAATAAACGTGAATCGACGAAAGCAGAAAAAGTGGACATGTTTGCTTATAGAAATGCTCTGAATAAAGATGGATGAAAATAATCAATCTGTTCTGAATGTCGGCAGATTTGTCACTTCATTCAAAAAGAGCGTGGAGGAGTGACGGAGAAAAGGATGGAGGAGATGGAGGTGTTAAAGGAAGAGAGATGAAATCTTATGTCCGCATTGTGATTGTGTTGCTCCTGTCAGAGTTCCTTCACATCAGGCGCAGACCCACACAGCATCAGAGACATCTTCTCATCCTCCTTCCCTTCCCTCCGCAGCAGTATTAACTGCAGCGCGTGTCTTTGTCTTACATTTTGTTGAAGCCCTCGTCCCTTTTGGACCGTCTCTTCCTCTCTGTCCATTTCTCACCAGATTTACAACACTGAGCTGAACATGAGTGGCAAGGAAGTAAGTGTTTGCAGGCCCCGGGTGAGTTGCTCCTCTCATAGACCTCAGCCAAGTCTCAGCACGCAGTGGCATCATTTACAAAGACACACATGCGTGTAGGCACCCACTCACCCACACAAACACACACTCTCAAATCCTCCCATGCACGATCGTCCTGGCTTGCCAGGTTTTCCCATAACTCCCGCGTCCCTGTTTGTTTACTCACTCTAACTGGGGTTTACGTAAAAATGAGTCGCTGGGAAGCTTCGGACCACAAAGCTCAGCCAGACATTGACCTTATATAGAGCCGCAGCCCCTCTCCCTGCACGAGCTGTCCTCTCCATCTCTGGCATTCACATCTAAGTAGACTTTGTGGTCCTTGCCTCATTTCTTTAAACATTGAGGTAAACGTAATTAAAAGATTTTTATGAACATTTTGATAGCACCTATGGATTTGACAACTTTCAAGTTGCAAATACGTTCATGTTCCTGAACATACCAATAAATAACAAAAGGTTTTTCATGGCCAGATAACTGGTCTTCCAGTATAGTATCAACTTCTGCATTATAGATTGTATTGGTAGTGTTTAAAGAATAAGTGATTAATGAATGTATAATTATTTTTGGGCTCTGGTAAAACCGAATTTTGTCTGAATGTCCACCATCCCAAACTGAAGTACTTCATTCACTAAAATATAAAGTCACATCTGAATGCTAAACAAGCAGGAATTACCTGGAAATTATGGCAGAAAGATTTAATTTGCCATCCAAAACTACAGCTCCCATAAAGCTTTGAAGGCATGCCAGTGGCCGATGGGATGCTCAAAGGATCACAGTGGCATTTGGAATAATGCTAATTACAGCAAGTACAGCCAACATTACTTTCTGCATCCGGGCCATGCTGTTCAGTGCTGTTAGACATTGCTGTTTTTTCTTGTATTTCAAATGTGAATCTCATCTCAATTTCAAGAAGGCTGCAGACAGAAGTGCTGCATGAGAGAGTTACAATAACTAGTGCAACTGTGGCAAGGTTCTTCATGACTTCAGCTATTCAACATTGAGATTTTGTTAGTTTGGCCATTATTGTGTTCTTGGTTTGGAAGTGGATGGTGGTGGTTGGTGCTGAACAAACTTTTTGGCCATTAATGTCTTTATAATACAAGAGTTTTGAGAACGTAAGAAAATAAACCAGGCTTGTCAGATAGAGTACTAACTTTAAAAACTGTGATTGTGTTTCTGTCAATCACAGCTCTTGGAAAGTGAAAGAATGAAGTTTGATTCTGGACTCACAATGTTTTCTCTTGACTGGTAAGTAAGCAGTTTTTTATGCTAATGATGGCTATGTAGCAAAAGCGAAACTTACAAATAGCTCCTTTGACAACCACAGCTCCAGTGGGTGAGGTAATCATAGCATCATAGCTCTCAAAAGACCGTGTGTTTGAATTCTTCAAGGCAGCACAGTGGTAGATGTTAAAGACAGATAAAATAAACCCATGATGAGAAAACAACTTGCCGTTATAAAGATTAGGGGAGCAAAGGCTGTCCAGGAAAGGCCGTCTAAGCTGCTCCAATTAAAAAGTTGCTCCTGCTCTGATTGTAGTGATAAACCTGTATGTACTTTAAACCTTGGCCATGAAGGCCCTAACTGTGCATGACATGCTTAAGTGTAAATCCAAAGCACTGCTGCTCCCTTTGCTGCCAACCCACCACTAACTAATGACCAGGAAATAACTGTGGTGCACACACACACACTCATATAAACAGACGCACACTCACTTCTCTGGATTTGTTTCTGACTTTCATTTTAACCCTCTCCGCCACCAGCTCCAAACTCAATCATTCCATTAATTAATCTAAGCCCCACTTAAAACCATTAAGGCAAATTAAATTTATAAAACCACAGTGATAATTACCATATTTGCTACTTCCAAATGCCCTGCAGGCCCCGGGTTGCCGAAAAAAATGGTGTAAAAGTAATGACAGTTAAACCCGACACACTGCTCCACTAAATTATGCCAAACAGGTACACTACATTTTTTTGTTGTTGTTGTTACTGTTGTTTTTTTTACTGCAATCTTATGCTACTATGATCAGCACAGCTATTTCAGTTGTGCAGGGTTAGTGTGAAAAGCTGTGTGTGTAATCGCCTCCCACTTTGACTCATTTTCTGTTCCTTTTCATTATATTTAAGTGGCAGAAGGAAAAGGCTCCATTCTACTTGAAATTTTTTACATGGTGAGTTTATGTCAGGAGATGGTAAGTAAGAAGAAACCAGACTGCAGTGGTTTCCACAAACCCGTCAGGAACTAATGGCAAAAACTTGTGTGAACGCTAGATTCCAAAGTTGAATATAGGTACCAGATACCACAACTGAATAATGAAAGTGCACACTACCATCAAAAATGTCTAGCAATTTAAGACTACACAAGTGATGTAATACAACGCTTATACACTCGCCTGTCCATATAGCCAACATTCCTTGCTTTAGATAGCTGTACAGGCTAAATACTCTTTCACACCAATCCAGCCTACCCTGAATACAACTTCCCCCTGCCCCAAACACACCAGACGCCACTAGCAACTGTTTGCTTTGCTTCAGCTGGCCCTCCAGTGAAACCGCAGCCTTCTACTCCTCCTCCTCCTCCTCAGCCAGTGTCTATGAGGCCTTGTCAAAATCTCTTTGCGGTGTAAGTCCATGTTTCAGTTAATGGCTCGGTCGTGGGGAAACAGTCCTCTCTCCAAATGGCCCACAAACACCATGAAATGCCACAGTATTTTTTTTATCAGCTCATGCATGTGCGTCCAAGGGAAAGCACACTCACACACCAGTCACGGACCTGGACGAGGAGTTTTAGAATTTGTCTTTCACAGCAGTGAGAGGAAAAACCACTTTCTTCTGAGTCGCCTTTTCCACTTACAGCTTCACTTCTCTTTTCCTTTTCTTCTTTGTTTTCTCAATTCGTCTTTCAATTTTCCAGAACCAGCTCCTAGTGCCGCGTTTGTGTATATGTGTGTGTGTGTGTGTGTGTGTGTGTGTGTGTGCGTGTTTGTAGAGGGCTGGGGTGCAATGAGCATTCTCCATCTGCTGGCCAGATTAAAGACGGAGGGGGAAAAAAAAAAACAAAAACTCGCAGATGCATGTGTTGTGACAGCACAGGACCAAGTGAATGAGTAAGAAATGTGTGGGCACTTCTTCAGTCTGTGTGCATTTGTTGTTGTATGGGAGTGTTTTAGTGTTTGCTGGCCTGCTGTGCCCATCTCTTATGTGTAAAGTATGTGACCAGTCTGCCAACATGGCAATCATTTCGCAGAAGCTCTCCTCTGATTGAACAATACTCCCTCTCCTCTCTAATTGAGCAGCTTTCTTTTTTTCCGGAAAACTTTCATGTGTTTGTGGAAGTGTGGCTATTACAGTGGAGCTGTGGATTATGTTAGTATTTCAGTGTCTCACAAAGCAAATAACATGACCTGGCTGAGGATTAAACGCCAGTTGTATCATCAAACAACATCTGCAGTTTCTTTTTGTTTAGAGTTCAACCACAGCAAAAGCCCTCGTGCCCTTCTGAATCTCACAACTGTTATTATAACCGCCAAGCAGCTTCTTTTGAACAGATCTACTTTGCACTAAAATGCAAACACATCGGCTCTGCATTTGGTCACAGTGCTATAATGAGTCCTGTCGCTATGAGGAATCACCCAAAAGCAGACTGAAAGCAAAGAAAGTATCTAAAAAAAAAAAAAAAAAAAAAAAAACTCCAACCAGAACTCAGGAGTATGTGGACATCACACTCCCTGAGAAGCTGTGTGTAGTTAGATGCAAGTGTCTAACTTCTGCAACACACTCAGTGTACTCCAGCAGGCCTTCATCAGAGCAGGTGTGTGAACGGTTTGCCCCACTTTGACTCATAAATTAGGCGTGGTCATCTGCACTTCGCCACAGGAAGGGAGCGCATGACTTCTGCATGAATCAGTCTGCGGGTATTTGAATGGCGAGCGGCTTGGTCACGGCATGACTGGGTGATTGGATGATTATTGGCAAAAATATGAACTTTTGTGTGACTGAGTGAGTGTGGCTATGTTGGATCTAAACTGAGTAATTATTGCACAGCACAATTCAGGATGGTGTGGCTGGTCTCTGTGCTTTAACGCAATGCAGAGGCCACAGACAGAAAAAAAAGAAGAATGCTCACTCCAAAGTCCAAATCCTGACTCTCACATGATCACCTGCCATCAAAAAAAAAAAAAAAACTAAACAAAACTATAAAGCGGTAGTGTCCTCTTAAACGGTTTTCATATGCTTTTTGTGACTTTGGATGCGCGTACATTGTGATGTCACGCTCAATAATTTCCACTGTGGCTAAAAAGCTTAGTGTTAAAAGAAGCTGTTGGTGCAGGCTTGTCACCAACAAGGAACAGCTCATCGTCAGCACTAGTTATTTAAAGCACGCGCCCTTTTACGCAATTTGAACATTTCAGAAAACAGCCTACATTCAGAGAGAACAGAGAGAAGTCCACAAGGAAGTTTTCACCAGCAGAATCTACTCCAGGCACGCTATTATCTATTTCAAATTGATGTACTTATTGTCAAAGATAAATCCCTGATAAGGATTTATCTATGATTTATTGCCAGTCACCTAGCAACAATATTCTCATGACTTCGACCACTCAAAACTCGAGCCATAACGTGTGGTTTTGTTTTGTTTTTTTTCTTTGCTTTTTTTTTGGGCTTTTTCTATGTTGAACACATTCTCATGAGCTTCACAGGACAACCTGTGGTCCATGAACCATGGTCAGGTGTGCCCTCCGCGGGCTTTCCAGAAGCATTGGGGGAACAAAACAAAAAATGGAAGAAAGGCTGAGGGGAGACAATAGTTTAACTGCCAGGAATGTAACAAGCATCGTCAATAAGGATAATAATAAAGCATGTGTTCTCTCACAACAACCACTAACAGCTCAAGGGTGGAAATGAAGGCTAAAGGTTAAGAGACGCCTGAAACTGAATAGCTCAATATTTACACTGTGCCAGAATAAATACTGAAAGGTTAGGATCAATCGTACATCCCTCATCCACATATCCAGAGGAAAGGGTCATGTTTGTGTATATCAGGGTTTTCTAAGTATGTTTTCAAAATACATTTTCTCTGGCTTTGCGAGGTCATCTGACCTTATAAAAAGTAAAAATCCTTGTCGCTAACAAGAGACAGAAGAACCGAAACTGCAGCACAACCCTAAAGCCCCATTCATGTTGAGTATGATTCAGCCTCTAGCTTTCTCCCCAATGAAATGTCATTCTGCTTTTGCTATCATGTCAACCTCACCGTTTCACTGAGTACAACGGGATTTTCGCAGGCCAGATAGCTGTAGATAACCAGAAGAGAAATTACTTTTACACTACAAAGAATTGGCCGCTTTACATGCTGGAAGCTTTTACACATCACGGCATGTGTAGAAAGAGGAAAAATCTTTCCATGATTTACCTCTGGCCCAGTGTCTGGAAAACAGCGTACATCACTTCATGAGAAAGTCAAATGGATAAAGCGTATGTGTCTAAAGGTTGTCATGCCCATGCTGCACAAATATGACAGCCCTGATACTGTTAACCCCAACCCTGATGATGTAACTTATACATCTATCCATCCATCCATCTATAAATACAGCATATGTATATATATACATGTGTCTGCATGTGTCTGAATCTAATATTAAATTCATGCTGCTTTTTCAAAAGGACCAAAAGACGGACAGATAGTGGGCCAGATGGACAGACAGATGGTCACAGTTCAACAGAGCATCATTCACATTCAAAAGCTCTATGCTGGTAAATAAACAGGCAAACAGCCATGCACACCATCATCAACTTTATTAAGCAATCATTACCTGGGGCAACAGCAAGCCCTGAGAGATGATATGTTCATCAGCTGACACCTCTGGCATCTGCTAATAGTGTCCATACACGGTACATACATATGCCTTCCAGAGATTTGATGAATAAGTAAGAAGGAAACAAGAATGTGCAAGAATGTGACTGGGCGCTGGGTTTTACTGCGCTTAGTAATGAAAACCTCCTGGAGAAACACCTGATTCGTGATCTTTGAACTCAAACTTATCTCCTCGAGGCAGTTTCATCTTCTGACAGAATTTTCCACAGAATCACTGTTCAGAAAGTTTGCCCATGCTTGGAATGCTGGAAAATATACCAAGAGACTTGTAACCTAGTTTGTGTGTGTATCTGCATATTTAATATGCAAGTTTGGCTGTACGGTTGTAAAAAAAAATCTGCGCCCTGTCCTCTGATGCTGTAGAAAATTTACAGATTAGTTTTTTATAGAAATGGCCACTTTCATTATCCCTGAGTGCACTACAGTAAGGAGAGTAATTTTAGGCGAGAGGGAGGTGATGCTCTCTCTGTGGCTAGATGTGTTGATGAACAAACTGGTTGCACGTGTTGGAGCTTGTCTGTTCCTGGTGACTGAGCCGGCTTTCACCCCCACTCTCAATGAAGCGCTGCCAGTCACTTGCGTCAGTGTCCACGCATCAGAGTCACAGCAGCAGCTATGAGCTACAGATATTGGAAAAATTGTGAGAGTCTCTTGTAGCTGAAAATAGTGTGATTCTAAAATTTTGGGGCCATTGAAGAAGTATTCATATGTGTTGAACCTCTGAAGGAGGGTGTACTGTGAGGAAACTGGGAGAGTGGGTGAAGGCACATAAAAACGGTGAAAAGGTGCTGGAAAACAGGAGGAAAAAACCAACTGACCCTCTGGATAATGAAAACACTACGATGTAGGTTGGATTTTTGCTTAAAGTCTGATAAGCACAATGGTCTTGGGGCTCACTGAGGCTTACCTGGAGAGAGGTCTCCGTCACTCTGCTCTCCGGAGTCTGAATCCATCTTCCCCTGCAGGACACACGGAGGCTGCAGAAGCTCTCTGATTCCTCTTTCTTCTTGTTCCCTTTCCCCTCCAGGAAGTCTTCTGATTTGTTCACCCACAGAAGAAAAATGAAAATACAATTTGTTGTATTTTTTCTTTTTCTCCTGGTGAGCTAAACTTCCCCTCCCAGCCAAGATCACTGCAGCTGTGAGAGGAATGCTACTGGGCTGATTTGCTGAGCTGTCCTCCCAAATTTCCTTTTTCTTTTTTTGCTCTCCTTTCCCTTTGCTCTCCTCTCTTCTCCTGACTCTCAGTTTTCCTCTCCCTCTCATCTACTTTCCCCGTTTCTGATGCTCCCTCCCCCTGCTCACTCTCAGTCCATCCCCCTCTTTTTCTCCCTCCCTTGCCGCTTACACTCAGTCCCTCCTCCTCCTCCTCCTCCTCTCATTCGGTGCTGTCACAGTCAGCCTCTTCACACTCTCTCCACTCAAACTCTTTCTCTACCTCTTTCTGTATGCTGTAAGTGCCGTCTCTTCCTCTCTCTCTTCCTCTCTCCCTCCCTCTCTCCCTCCCTCTCTCTGTCTCTGGGTAAGAGTGCTGCTTGTGTTTTAGCAGAGCAATGGGAGAGAGTCATTCATGGTAACTTGAAACTCATTACCTACAGTAAAACTCCCATAACGACTTGTTACTGCCTGTTAAAGAACCAGTCAGTTTCTATCTGTCGTGGCCACATTAAGTTCAGCCAGGTTACTGTTTTATTTGCTTTATATCTTCTTTGATTTTCTGATCACCACTGAGCACAAGAGGGCCAAATTCACTATGTCAGTGTGTCCTCAATTGCACCACTGGAGGAAATTTTAAGAGCACTCTGGCTTTAAAATGCATAACCGTCCTGCATTCAGCCAACATGGAAGGGAACATTTGTCTGTCACTGGATAGATGTTTATACAGTGGCTGCCTGAAAGGTTGCAGTCTGATCTAGAAACCTTGGAAAACTAGGAAAGAAGAAAAATTAAAAAAATTAAAATATTGTTTCACTCTGAAGTGCAGATCAGCGCATTAGTGTTCCATACAGTGTTCCCTCTCGCTGCTCTTATCAACTTTGTTTTCAGCAGAACACAACAGCTGATAAAATTTCTGATAAACCCGTCGCATGCTCTAAAACGTCATGATCATTTAGTGGTGGAGCATTTAGGAAGTTTTCACAAAAAAAAAAAGTAAACCTCCAAAAGCTAAATGTTTGCTAACATGTTGGCTTTACAAGTTGATAACATGAACAAATTGGAGACATGGAGACAAGAAATCAGAAAAACAATTTCGCCACCCACGTAACGGGGCTACTTTTCATTTTTGTTATTGCTGCATTGCCACCATTAGAACTCAAAGCTGTTTATTTTTCAATCTTGCCAAGAACTTCAGCCATTTTTGCATTTACAAGGCAACAGGTTATAAAACTCCCTCTCAGCAACAGCACAGTCTGTCTGGACCACATCAAGCTGGTTAGCATGCTAATTTCACACACACACACACACACACACACACACACACACACACACACACACACAAACATATATATATATATAAATTTAAGCAAACCAAGATTGTTTCTCCCACTGCTGGAGATGTCTTTTAGTGATTAAAAGAGTTGATGCTGAACTTGTAACAATTCTTCCAGGCGTTTGAGCTTTGCTGGAAGTTGCACTTCTCATCTCAATGTTTTGCTGAGCTGAAAATTAGAAACAAATTGAGCAAATCTGGGCGATAGACCACAGTATGAAGGAAGTCACAGATTGAAAAACTCTTATGAAATAGCTCCACGATACTGAACATGACAGACTGGAGGGGTATAAAATGCCCTCTCAGGGTGGCTTTCTCTTTTAATGGCATTAACTGGTGTTTTGTCTGCAGTGTGGAGTTTGGGCTCAGGTTGGAGGGGGCAGCTGGGTGTGCAGTTGGTGGTCTGACAACAGTTGCAGGCTATACAGTCTCCCAGGTGTGGAGATGACTGTTGCCCAGCATGAACGCTGGGCACCAGATGGCATTAGCTTGTCTGCCCACCACCCGAAGGGGATTTATCTTTGACATTGAATATGCGTGTTTGTGCGTTTGTGTGTGTGCATGTGTTCTCATTCTTCAGCATTGCAGTTACAAGGAGGATATGCCAGAAATTGCAACAAGCTGAGCTACTTTGATACAGTAAGGTTTTAAAAAGAAAACATATCTGCCCTGAAACATAGTGCCATAAATGCAAGTTTACACTACATTGGTCTTCTAGTGTTTCCATTTTTTTTTTATTTTGTATAAAGTCAAAAGTTATGAGAACCCAAAGATGAAATTGAAACAGAATATTAATTTAGAGCTCAGCGCAGTACCTTTGGCCTTTGCATGTGAGCTCTTGCATTTTGGCTTAGCCTCAGTAATTCAGTTTCTGATAGGATCATCCTCATCATCTGAGTCTCTGGAAATGCTCCCTCAGCATTAGTGGGGCCATTTACTTTCTGAGATCCTTTGCTTGTATAAGCTGTTGTTAAATCAGACAAATCACGTGACAATTCTGACCACACAAACTAAACCTTGCCACGGTTCTTTCCACGGGTGAAAAGGACGCCCATACCACACACTCCTTTTTCTCTCAGCCATTGCTACACTATCTTCATTCATGTTTGCTCGTGCTAAGTTGTTGCTAGCAGGCCACAAACAGACACACCTGACATGGATGGACTTGGTCAACTTTATGCTGCGGGGGGCATTTCGGCATAAAACCCTGGAGTAAGTTGCCCTAAAGATTCAGAAGTGACACATGCGCTTTTATTTCACTTTAATGAATTAGTATCAGTACAGCACGGCGCTGTTGCCCCACAATAAGAAGGTTGCAGCTTCGGCTCCCATCCTGGGGCCTTTCTGTGTAGAGTTTACGTGTTCTCTCTGTGACTGTGTTGGTTTCCTCCCACCATCCAAAGACATCATGTTTGGGTTAACTGGTGACGCTAAACTGTCTGTAGGTCTGAGTGTGAGTGGTTGTTGGTCTCTGTCTGTCTCTGTGTGTTGGCCCTGTGATGCACTGGTGACCTGTCCAGGGTGTACCCTGCCCTTGCTCAATGTCAGCTGCCATGGTAGAAGATTAGTGAATGGATTAATGATTAGCATCAATTCTTTATTAAAGTAGTCAATACTCAAATGAGTTGTGTGTGGGTATCGATGTATGGATACCAAAGAATCTGTACCTCTATCACTATTTCATAGTTGTTGGGTTTTTTTTATATAATTCATAACTCATTAAATAAATCTGCTGACTATTTTCGTCATCAAATATACATCTGTTTCCAGATAACTTGATAAACACACCATGTGTCCTTTCGAAATGTAGTGGCATACCAAGTGTTAAGTTTCATACTTTTCCTGCCTGGTTTTGTCTTCAGCTAGACTGCACAGTATAGGATGAAAATGTTTGAAATTCCAGCTGTTAAAGACAAATGGATGTACTTTAAAGGAAAAAAAGCACCACTGATGTGTGGAATAACTCCTGTGCTGAATTCTGAAGCCTCTCCCAGCATGACTGCCTTATATTGAATCAAAGAAAGGGAGACTAAAAAAAGAAGAGCTCCTGAAATGATGTACGCCACCACTCTCCTCTGATGTTCAATGAGAAACAAATGAGCTGACTTTGCTAAGAGAACCGCATGAAACGGCTGTGAAGTTATAGTTCGCCTTTGATCCGGTGCCTTCGCTGGCAGAAAACCTCCTCGTCTCGGCATCCAAAAAGGCTGTGGAAACCAGTGTCACTGGTAAATGTAGGAGGTGCATTTCAGGTTGACACTGTACTGATGGTGTAGAGAGATGAATACATCGCCAGTTGACCTTTTCTGGTAGATGTTTCCATGGCAACCAAGGCTCTCTTTTTAATGGAGCAATAATCCAGCAGGGGACTGAAACAGAGAGACGGCATATGGCCAGTGGCATTTGAGAATTTTAGCAACACATAATATGTGCATGCAATGTGTGTGTCTGTGATTGCTGGTAAACAGCATGTAATCAATCAGATCGTTAATCATAGCACAAGGCCGGACGATAAACTTTTTGCTGCGAGGCTCTTACGTCTGAGTTATTTTAAAAGCTGTCTGGCATCCTGCCTCTATAAATCTGTCACGCAGCAATCGAAATAAATGAAATGCGAGGGAAAATATACATCATGTGACTAACAAAAAAAAAACACATATGACGAACCTTTACTTTAGAAAAAGAACAGACAGACCATCAGATCCTGCATATAATATAAAACCTTTACTATTAAATTGAACCTCTCTGCTATATATTTCCCCTTTTCTGTCCTTCATAGCGTGAAAAGTCAAACTTTAGAGGATACGACTGAAATCAGACACACAGGCAATCTTTGGCCCAAAGGCAGGCAAGACTGAAACAACTCAAAACCAAACGTATTATTCAATTCTCCGTTAAAAATATTTCCTAATCTCACACACTCACACACATGCCCACACAAGCCACAGTCCCCAGTAGTAGACTTGAAGCGGGTTACCACCGATCTCTTTTGCAGACGCCTGATATCCAGCAAGTTTGGAGCCAAAGGAATCTTATTAACTCAGTGTGTAGGCTACTCTGTACACCAGAGGGCTTCATGCTGTCTGTCTTTCTGGCTGCTCAGTCCACTGCTGTGGTTAGAGACATTTCCAACTTATACACAGATGGAAAGACAGACATCGTCATCTCTGTTGATCTACATTTCTGGTGTTATTACCGGCTTTTAAACCTTTAATTAACCTCTGTAGAGGAGTGAGCAGGAAAAAAGTTGGCAAATGTTTTACTAGTTGTGCAAAAACTATTTGATGCATCAACAAAATAACTCAGCCAAATGTATTCCTTAATCTGCATACATTTTTAATGTCTCGTTTTTCTCTTAACTCAGCGGCGTCAAGCTTTATAGGGTTGATAGGAATTATTTTGAAAAGGAATTATGTATTGTGTAAATAAACATGATACAACTAACAAAGTGCAGTTGGAGTTATTGCAGTTTGCCGTGAGATGATTTCCATCTGGATGGAGGACAGGAATGAGACTGAAGTTAATGAGATATAGTGATTCATATCCCAGAAAACCTGCAAGGAACAGCCTATGAAACACACCCACACGCACACACAATGCCATTTACAGCCAAAAGCATACTAATAATACTGGATTTTTTTTTTTTTTTTAAGAAAAAGCACATAGCCTCATTCCGTCTCATTATCAATACAACACACTTTGCATAAACTTGTTGCCAAGGTATTGAGATATTGATTTAGTGTGTCTGCATTGTGTATGTTTCCCTGAAAGAGTTTCTTCATCTTATTGTAATCAGACTGACACTGTCTGTTGTCACCAGTTTGGAGTATTCGGCCATCTTGGAGAACCTGAACGGGGTCCTGTATGGGGCTCTGGTAGGGGACTCCAGCCTACTGGCTGACATCAGTGTGGGCAATGATGGAGTAGCGTGGAAAGGTGTGATTGGGAGGAATGGCCTCCCTAATCTGAACCCCAGTGTTGCTTTGTTGTTGGACTTTTGTGCTAACAAAGACCCTGTTTGAGCATAAGAAGGCTCATAAGTGTACCTGGCACCAGAGCAGCTAGGGCTCAAGGTCGATATTTGATCTTATTATCGTGTCATCTGATCCTAGGTCGCCTAGGTTAGACACTCGGGTGAAGAGAGGGGCTGAGCTATCAACTGATCACAACTGGTGGTCAGTTGGGTCAACGAATGGGAACATCTGGAGGAGGCCCCTGTCTGGGAGGCCTTCAACTCCCACCTCAGGGATGCCTTTCCAGCATCCCTGTGGAGGCTGGGGACAATGAGCTTCAATGGTCAATGTTCAAATCCTGTTATCTTGGGGGACTCCGGAGGCATTTGCAGGGTACCAACGGACCCGAAGGGCTGTGTCCTGGATGGTGGTGGAGGCAACGCAGTGGTTGTGGGAGAAGCTTGGAGAGGACATGGAAAAGGACTTGTTGTTCTGGAAGACTGTCTGGCTCCTCAAGAGGGGAAAACAGGAAACCATCCAGCAAGGGTGCAATGTCGCTGACCTCAAATGAGGAGATTGTTGGACGATGGAAGGAGCACTTTCAGGAACTCCTGAACCCGACTTAACCACCATCTGGGGCAGAGACAGAGCTGGAGGATGAAGGCTGATCCTTCCCTGGCGGAAGTCACTGAGGTAGTCAAGCAATACCACGGTGGCAAAGCCCCAGGAATTGACGAGATCCATCCTGAAACGTTGAAGGCTCTGGGTGTTGAGGGGACATGTCTCTTTAACATTGAGTGGGGGTCTGGGGCAGCACTGAAGGAGTGGCAAGCTGTGTTCGGGTATTCAGCAGTAAATCAGACTTGTTCCAAGTGAGGGTTATCCTCCCCAAGGGCTGTGCCATGTCACAGATCCTGTTCGTGATCTTCATACAGGATTTTTAGGCGTAGTCATGGAGAAGAGAGGTTTCAGTTTGGGGGGCTAAAGCTTGCATTGCTGCTTTTTGTGGACGATGTGGTGCTATTGGCACCATCGGTCTGTGGCCTTCACCTCTCACTGGACAGGTTTGTAGCCGAGTGTGAAGCGTCCAGGGTGAAGAGCAGCATCTCTAAATTGGAGGCCATGGTTCTCAGCAGGAAATAGTTCAAATTTCAAGTTCAAATTCCTCAGGGTCTTGTTGATGAGTGGGGAAAATTTGGAACGTGAGATTCCTCTTTCCCAGGAATGCCTTGGCATCCCCCAGTTAGAGCTGGTTGGTGTGGCCAGGGAAAGGGAAGTCTGGGGCTCCCTGTTGAAGCTGCTATCCCTGCAACCCAACCCTGGATAAGCGGATGAAGATGGATGGATGGATGTTTTATTTTATTTCCCCTTCTTGGATCACTGCCAGAGAGCTGATGGTTGACAGATGCAGATGGAACTGTATGGCATGGCTGAAAACCTTTATCTCTTTGTTTCCTCCTCTCTACTTCCATCTCTGTCTCCCATATCTAAATGAACAAATGTTTGTAAGCTGTGTTCCTGTTCCTCTTCTACATAATGCTTTAAGTGGTCCTGGTGTTTAGGATGTGGAAACAAAACAAATTAAAGCATCTCTGTGTTGGTCGAAGGCAGCACTTTTGAATGTAATTATCAGTTTAGTTGCTTTACTTAGGCTGTGCTGGAGATAAAAGCAACGTCAGTATGTTATGTGTTTCATTGCCCCCTCCTGGAATTTATGTGCAAATACAAAAGCTTCTCCACCTGCTATGATCCAGTGACATGCCTGCCCTTTTATCTGTGGCTTTTCATAGTTTAAATTTGTTCTTAATGCATAAAATGTATCTAGAAATCTAGTAAAAATAAAAATGATACCACTGCTACTAATAACAACACACTCTGTTTTGCACAAATGCACAAAAAATGAAGATGAAAATAGCACTTTAAATTTCAGTGTATAAAACTACATGTATGACTACATTCCCAGAAAAAACAACAAAACTCCATAAACGCCATGCTTCTGTTTAATTTTTCACACCGTGCATATTAGTGCCAATAGAAAATACATACAATTCAGAATATAAAACCTAAACTCTGTACATGAAATAATAGAAATGAGATGATGCAGCTCATGCATCATTGAGTGTTTGCCAGCTGCCCCTCTGCCTGCTTAAGAACCTCATGCCAAGATGTTCAGCCTCCTTGTGGTGCTCTACAGGCTGCTGGGAGAGGTTGTTGGTCTGTGGGAGGCAGTCCAGGGTCAGGCCTTTATGGAGACAAACGGAGTACTGAGAAAGCAGTGTCACCAGGATGGATTTCATCATTACCATGGCGATGTGCTTGCCCACGCAGGATCGAGGGCCTGAACCGAACGGCTGGAAATAACGGCGAGGAGCCTGGAGGAGGACAAGGTGGAAGACACATGAGGCAGGTGGTTAGATGCATTGTTGTCTGAGGTATACTGTAACACGCCTTCCATAAACTGTAGAATGTTTATTTAATGGCTGTGTGGGCTGCGTTTGTTTGATCACATTTGATTGACACCACATTTTGATTCAAATGTTTCTTGGTGCATGGAAATATGTAACGTGAGCTTTATCAGCTGAACCTTGTCCGCCTCAAACCTGTGACACGAGCAAAAATGAAAACTCATGAACTTCCTTTGTACGACTGCATTAAAATGGTGGGCTCATGCTGGTGTCATTGTAAGAAGCTAAATGTCTTCAAGAGTTAACTTATTAATGCTATAAGTTTAAAATTAATTACATTTTTTTCAAAGTTTTCCAGATTGAATTCATTTGGCTTGCAGAAAAACTCTGTCCGATGCATGCGGCCGGTGTTGAGGATGATATTTGTGCCCTTTGGTACCCTGTAGCCATCTATGATGTCATCGGCGAGGGCACGACGCATGGTGAAGTCCACCACAGGGTGGAAGCGCAGACATTCATTGATGAAGCTCTCGAGTACCTGCAACTTCACAAGGTCCCCGTTCTCAAGCTGTCGCTCCCCTGCAGGAAGAACGAAGCAGTGAGATATAGTCATATATTCATGTAGTCACATGCAGTGTAGTCTCATAAAAGAGCGCTGCAATAAATTCTACCTTCATCAAAAATTCAAAGCTCAGTTTTGTTGATACAGTTTCAGCTATAGCACAATTTCATTCACAGCAATATAACCTTAATGAAGGCTGAAGGAGATTATTTATCATTAGTACTGCCGTCCAATAACCAAAAATTATTTGTCATTTAATTTTATTTCTGTGCGATATTACAACACTGCGTTTTTTAAAAGGTCAGGTAGGTCAGGTAGGTCAGTTAAAATTGTATATTACTCTTCTAAAATGCTTAAATCTACCTTTATATCTAGAATTTGTAGGCAGCATCCTTCAGTCTTGGTTCTTGTAGCTCCTTACCTACAACAGTATCTATTTCCTGGAGCAGCTGCAGCTCCACATCTGGATTCTCTTTGAGGAGCAAAAGCATGAAGAAGAGACTGATGGACAGAGTGTCCGGCGCTGCAATTACCATTTCCAATACACTCTGTATCACATTCTCGGCAGACAGCTCACCATGGCTCTGAAAACACGCCCCAATATGAATCAGAAAGCTGTCTTTACATTGGCGGCACTTCACCATGTCTCATATGTGACAGAGGACATGCTGAAAGTGGTTGAGGAATTAAAAGCTGACGTAAAAAAGGATTTATGCGCTGGAAGAAAAAGCAGCAAACCCATTTTCTGACTGACCTGTGCAAATATGAGCTCCGTGGTGAAGTTGATATTATCCAGTTTATCTGCCTCATGCACTTCCCTCCTCTTCTGCTCTACCAGACTCTTTATGGCATCTTGCAGTTCCCAGCTGTCAGATTACAGATCGATTAAACCATTTTTTAGTCTTTAAAAAAAAGAAGAAAAGAATCATGGATACTAAAGGGATAAAGCAGACTCACGCGGCTGTCTTGTGCCGCTGGTGAATCCAGTCAAACTTGAAGTAGATGTCTGGTTTGATCAACACACTCTGCCAAGTATCAAAATACTTATGAATCTTCACCAGCAGCTCTTTCTCTACACGCAGGGTAAATAAATGCATCAGGAGCATAAGCAAAAGGACACAGTATTTACTGATCCAAGCTTAAAACTTGTGTCTACACACCATTGATCGGTACCCCAAGGAAGAGTCTGTTGGAGATGTCGACGACGGTGCACCGCAGCAAACTGAGCACATCCACGTGAGCCAGACTGTCCAGGTCATCCAGGTGAGTCTGTGTGGAGGAGACACAGACCTCCACTGTCTTCTGCAAACTGGGCCCCGTCAGAGCTGACGGAAAAAGTGTATTTGTTTTGTTTTGTTGTTCTGTTTTCTGTTTCATGTGAAATATTAACAACACAATCGGTCACTATATCTGCAAGCCTGAATGTGTTAACATGTTACCTTTTGTGAAGAAGGTGCGCATCTTTTTCCACAGAGTTACATTGTTGTTGAATATGATGCCTCTCTCATTCATGCCAATGCAGCTGAGTCCTGGCTGACTCCCAAAACGTGAAGTGTAGTGTCCATTCTTCAGTACGTGGTGCACTGCTGATGCCCTTACGGTGAAAAAAATAACAAATGTATAAACTACAGGTTATAGATCTACACTTGGATCAACTGTTCGACAACTAAAATCAACCTGCTGATAATGATGGTCTCCTCTCCATTAATCCAGACTCTGACAATGTCTCCATACTTCTGGTTGTAGTAGTTGCAGGATGTGCCTATTCCTGTCCAGATGAATCTCATGTACGAGAGAAGTGGCCCCAACCCCAAACAGAAAGATGGACCTGTTGTGGTATATAACAAGTAAAACAGATTTCAGGACCAATAAGGAAACCGCACAGTGTTTCACTGATACGGTATGGTAGGTACGAAGTATGAACCTACCAGGTATGGTTTTCTTGTCTGTGTGACTCCAGGCGGCCAGCAGCAGACATACAAGCAGGATGAGCGTCCTGGTTGCCACAGAGAAGCACGGAGATTGCACCGCAGTGACATTTGGAGACACGGAGAGCAGGTCTACCAGAATGCCGTCCAAACCCACAAATTTCATTGTCAGATCACAAGCAGGTATCAGAGCCATGGGAAGGCCGATTTCAAATGGCTGCACAGACCCAACGAGCAGCCCAAACGATGGGAGCTGCCTCAGTGAAAGGGGCTTTCCCTTTATAAGCAGTCGCAGCTGGTTCCAAGCCAGGTCAGGGTAATGCAAAAGCCAAAACAGGGGAGGAAAATTAAAAACAATACACTGCTAACCTTGTGGAGTTGGATTTGTTCCAATGTCCTTGAGTGAACAGGACTTAGTTTAGTGGAAGCAATAGGAGAAGGAGTTCGATAATCGAGCATATTTTAAATTTTGATGATGAAAAACAGGTTTTGCTCCTTCTTTTAACATCAAAACCGCAGCTGGCCCGTAAGAATAAGATGAAAGAGTGTTCGTATTTTTATTATTATTGCTTTATCTTTCTTGCAAAATTAAAATTGCATGTTTTTTTCAGAAACATCTGAACATCTGTTCAGGTCTGTCATTTTTTTAAGGAAGGAAGAAAGAAAAAAGAACTAGTAACAAACGGCACATTTAAAATGTTCACGGCTGTGTTTTTATTTTACAGCATATTAACTTTAACTTCAATTTGCTCTGAAGTTCGCTTGGTGTTTGATTATTTGGAATTGATAGCATTTATGATTTCTCCCACATTCCTCCATTGACCACAATGGAGAAGCAGAGCTGTGATCTGTCAAACTCTTCAGATTCACTAATTAAGTTATGAAAACAAAGTCATGCACACTATTACAAATTTAATGAGGAGAATACATGTCTGTTTTTGGCTTTTTGTGAGTCATTGACATCGTTCAAACCTGAACAAACCTGAGTTGAACCTGGTACCCAAAATCTAAGTAAGAACTACATAAAGGCATACCTCCTGTTCGCTGAGGCAGAACTTATGTCACCAGGTTTGAGAATGGAGTGAAGTGGAACAAGGTAAGAGATCAGCTTCAGATCAATCAATGGAAATGGGCAGAAAAGTTGGATACAATATTAAAGCCTGTGGTGAATTTTCAGGTGCAGACTTATGACCTCAGTATTTATATAACATATACTTCTTTCATCAAATCTTATTTGCATTTGTACACGTAGTCATCTGCTGTACTATAGCTACTGTGTGTTCTGGTCACATATTCACACATATGTATGCGTTCTTTAACATTTTCGTAAAATGTTTTACTTTATTCTTTTATAAACTCGCCCTTTGTTGTGTAGCCTATTGATTTCTATTAATCTCACATTCAAGTATTTCATTGGATTTCATTTGATTTTTCAGTTTGTGACAAATATTACGCTGTTCGGCTTCGTCTCTGTCGTTGTTTTGTTTGCTCCCTCTGCATAAAGGTCTCTGTGAATTCACTCACCACCCACACTCCAGTCCAAGAATGTGAAGCGTTCAAGTGGCCGACTGTTGCTGAGACCCTTGATAAAGATGCCCTGTATGATGGCTCAGATTGTTCTGCATGATTAAGTGGAGACAAGCCCCCTGTTTTGCCCCCGTCCCCCTCCACCCAAAAAAAAAAAAAAAAAAAAGAAAATCCAAACAAAAAAACGTTTAAGTAAAAAGTTAATGTAACCTTGTTTCCAAGCTCAGCATTGTGGTCAACCACATCTTTGTTTCCCTAAAATGTGTAGGGAGTTGTTCATCAGTGAACAAAACAGAAGTTCAATGTCAAGTATGAGAATTTATTTATGCTGCACGTATTCAGATTCTATGTGTTTACATATTATTTTAGTTCAAGCATTAATACAGAAAGACTTAACAGATGACAGACAAATGGTGTGCAGCCATAGAGGTTTGATATGAACTCAGGCTGAAAGAGATGTCAGTAACATATAACTTAGCTTCCATAGCACCTCTCTAGAACAAAATGTTAGATAGTTAGGGAGTTAGATGCCAAAAAGAATGAGTGGAGTTTTACCACTGCCATTTCTACTCTTATGCAATCAATTTTACTTTCATAACATACCTGGTTTAAATAGATCTGAGACTTTTGTTAACAAACTTTGAGTGTTATTTTAAATTCATGGGGTTCTCAGATGTTCAATAGATGCAATAAATATCATTTTTTTATGTGTTATTTTGTGTATTGACTTTCTTTACTGTGGCACTTTAATTTCTAAGAGCTTAAACTTCTGTGACTTTGCAGCTAACTGTGAGGGAAAACTCCCAGCTTCTTCCACAGACAGGGAATGTGAGCGGGAGGAGAACGAAAGAAAACGCATCAGGTCATCTGGCTGTCCTTGGCCTGGTGCAGGGACTTGGACGTGGACCTCTGAGCCCTGCGAAAATAAGAGAGATAAGGCTGCTCTCCAAGCAGCTGCACCTTTGGAAGTGGGAGCTAGAATGGGAAAATATCAACAAGAGAGCAGATGTGAACATACTCATATTACATGGTTCAATTTAATGGATCTTCACCTCATCCAAATCATTCATTAGCAGCTTTGCAAACATTAAAATGTCATTGTTACGGTGACATTTTAGCGGAGCGATTCCTTCACTGTGTTTTCAGCTGTCAGTCTCAAACTGAAACACTTAGACAAATCAGTGAATAAGAGACAACAAAGGAGCGTGACCTCAATGTTGTCAAGATGTACGTACTCAGCTACACATCTGCTGGAGCAGGTCAAGCTGCCCAGCTGCCTGTCAGCCAGTGACCTACAGCCTCAGGCGGGAACCCACACTCCCCAGGCCCGGTAATGTTGCATGTTTACATTTTTCCTGTCTGTCCATGTGTGTCTTTGATGTGTGTGTGTGTGTGTGATTGAAGGGGAGGAACAGAAATGCTGCAAGAGCATGTAGGTCAGCTAAATGAATCCATCACTACTCAATGTCAGCAACTTAGTAGAACACTGTTTTTTTTTTTTTGTTTGTTTTTTAATTGGCATCATTACTTGGTGTTTTTTTTTTTTTTTTTCCTGAAAACCAACCAGCTACATCTACACTGAGGTGAAAATAAAAGGCACCACCATTCACGGTGAATGCCTGGAGCTTATTTTTTGTCATGCTGAACTGTCATTTCTGTGACAAATGTCACTATAGTGGCCCAAATCAAAGCAATGGAAATGGGTCATTTTTGGAGTTGGTGAATGGAAGTTGTGTCGATACGACAAGGCAAGCAATGGAAGGAGGAGTTGGGAGCTGGGGATGAGAGCTTTGGCATGAACAGATATGGTGTGAATGCATTTTGAGGTTGTGTATTTTCTTTTCATTTGAGACTGCTTTGGCTCTTATTATTATTTCTATTATTATTTATTATTATTTTTGGTAGTAATAATGGTAGTAATATGTCTGTGTATGTGTAAGTTAGTTTGTCTGGAGTAATGCATACTTCCATGGATGCATCATATATATGTGCATGGCCGTGTGTATGTGTGTGTGTGTGTGTGTTTGTGATGTCAGTCTGCCCACGGCGGTGCTGTAGAATGGGCTGTGCTGAATATAAATCAGGTGACTGAACAGGCGGGGGTTTCTTCCCAGACGAGCTCAGAAGATTGTGTAATGCCCACTCCTACATTACTGGTTTGCATTTACACATAGACACATACCCACATACCCACAACCCCTTCCCCACTTGGCAAACAACACAACAAGCACTGCATTTACCAGCCTGCTTTCAGATAGACGACCCAAGGGGAGGACAGACACTGACGCTGACTGGCTTTCATGTAATCTGGGCAGGACTTTGAATTTGATCAAAGGACTTCCTTCTTGTTGGATTCATTTGGCTTTAGATGGTTTGATTTGACTTTTGGTGGCAGCGTCTTGGACCCTGAACTGATAAATCTTGGACTTTCTCTCTCTCCTGTTTGACTTATACGCTCTTACATTGACTGCTGTGCTGTAACTGTACTTGGCTGTGAATGCAGAGGTTGGTGACTGAACCTAAGAAGAGAGGGGCTGAGGTGGTGACCATGTGGATCCCAACACCCAGCATGACTCTCCCTCAGCGGATGGTGCTGTATGGGACATGTGTTGTGGCGTTGATGAACTCTGTGGGCCTTCTGGTGCTCTTGGTGCAGCAGAATCAGCAACACGCCCGGCTGGAGCAGACGGAGGTGAGACTGACAGAGTTAGAGCAGAGCTCAGTGGTGGAGCTCCTCCAGGAGGTGCCCAGGGAAGCTGCGGCGATGCAAGCAAATGTTGGGGAACAGCGGCCGCAATACCAGTACCAATACCAGTCCTCCAGGAACAAGAGGAGCGAGGAGAACCTGGAGAAGGAGCAACAACAAGAGCTTCACCGGGAGGAGGCAGAGGAGTCCTACCAGCAGGAGGTCAGCCAGGAGGTGGGAGAGGACACAGAAAAGAAGATGAAGCAAGAGCTGAAGCACAAGCACCGACACAGCCACAGTTACCACAAGGCACATGTGAAGGATGACATGATGACGATGATGACTTACTCTATGGTCCCGGTGAGATGAGACTGTAAATAAGAGAAAAAATATCATGGAAAGAGGGAGAGCAGACAACAAGATTTATAAATATAATATTATTGAATCGTGTTTTTTCCATTGATGATCAATGCTGGGTCACCAAATGGTTGAAATGGACAATATGCCCAATGACTGTCAGAGGCCTGATGGCTCCACATCCAGGGTCCTTCAGAGTGTTAGTGGAATTCAATTTTGAAAAGTAATGACATAAATTAAATGCTGTACTGTGCAGAACTTTCAAACAGATCGATTAGCTACGATGGTAAAATACTACACTCATCTTTTCAGTGTATTTTTTTCCAAAGGACCTGAATAAATATTTTTCGCAGGTGGTGTCAATGGGGAGCCAGAGTTATTCTGGTTATCTCAGCTGAACTGAGACATTTTGTGCATCACTGCCTTTTAATTACAGTACATTACAATATTTTCTTCTCCTCTTCAGATCAAATTGTTGATTGACATTTGCAACAGTACCAAAGGAGTCTGCATAGCCGGTACATCTTGCTCAAATCATTTAAACTAGCTAATCATGTCCAAAATATCATTTTTCAGTTCTTTTAACATTCTTAATCTTTTTAATCTCTCTGTTGCAGGACCCCCGGGACCTCCTGGTAAGTGAATCTTTGCTTATGGATCCAGCCATACTGAACTAAATGTCTCCTCAGCAGGTTAGTGACCCATGTCCTGGCTGAATCTGCTGCTCATTCAGCCCCAAGTGAAGGTTTCTTGTTACTGTAGGTTTGCCTGGTGCTGATGGTTTGCCTGGGCACAATGGGACTGATGGCATCCCAGGACTGAATGGACTGCCGGGGGCTGATGGGAAAAGAGGAAAAAAAGGTAAGTAAAGAGTTGGGCTCTATTCACCATTTAATTTTTATTAATGCCTCAGGCAATGCAGGCCATTTAAGTGAAGGACCACTGGTACAATATAACAATAAAAGGGTTGAAAGTGAAATGGTTTGGGGGGGGGGGGGTATACAAAAAGAACACAGTCACTACAAATCAAAAAAGCACAAGAATGTCAGGAAGACACCAACTCACAGCATACATCATTTCCTGATCAGTGAATCACAGTGGTATTAGATTTGACCAACAGAGCTGTCTAAGTTATGAATGACTGCAGCTGCTTTGTTGCGCTCGTTCTCTACTAATATTATTCATGTCTGCGGTTTTGGGCCTCAGCTGAATGAAGCGGAAAACTCTTTGTTTTCACCCACTTCACTTTGTTCTGTCCTCCACAGAGGATGGTCACAATTCATTCCCAGCAAGTCACTGGATTAATTAATGTTTTCAACAAATTAGGGAATAAGGACAATAACTGTTGTTGTAGCTGTTTTGTTTGATGTCCTGATTGGGACCATCAGGTGACAAAGGAGAACCTGGGGAGAAAGGAGAACCAGGAGAGCCTGGTCCGCCTGGAGAGAAGGGACAACCATCCAACGATGTCATTATTGAAGGCAAGGCGAACAATTTTGCAGCCCTAGCTGAATTAAAGTGATAAAAGAGTAAAAAGCATGTCTGAAATGCCCACATTTTGTACACAGACAGGATATATGTTTCCTCCTCCCTTTTTATTCAGGCCCTGCTGGACCCCAAGGACCGCCTGGACCTATGGGTCCTCCTGGACCACCTGGGCCTCAAGGGCCCCCCAGATCAAGGCATCACAGAGCCCACCTCCAGGCTGTTCAGACTCTGGGTGAGCAGTGGCAGCAGTGCTCTTGAAAGCTCTTTTCCTCTGTGTGAGAATGATGAATAACATGAGGTGAAATTGTCTCAAACAGGGACTTTACATGCAATTCCAAATGATGAAACTTCATACATGAAGGAGGCTTTAAAACTACATGAGCAGCCTGCAAAGAAGAATGGTGCGTTTTCAGACGCGAGTGTCTGCATATGCAATGTGTTGTGTGGCAGAGAAACGAGCATCTCAGCATTGTTCTTTGTTTCCTTAGAGTGCCTGATCAAGTCACTGATCAACCCCAGGAACGTGACAAAGATGGAAAGCACATTTGGCACATGGATGAAAGACACTGCTCAGATAGACAATGAGCAAATATGGGTAGCAGAACACTTTTCTGGTAGGTCCGAGGACATCAAACAGAAAAATTTGTCTAATAGGCACATCTTCTATTATTATTATTATTATTATTTGTAGGTGTTTTCCATTCACCTAATTTTGAATTTTGCTTGCTCTCCTCCAGGACGTTTGGTGAAGGAATATAAAAGCTTTGCTGCTTTTCATAACAACAGCAGTGACCTTGTGGATGTTAGAAAGTTCTTTTATGGCTGCGGCCACACTGTCCACAATGGCTCCTTCTACTATCATATAGCTGGTACCTCCAGCATCGGCAGGTAAGCTGAGACAGTGTGACACCAGCATTCTATTATTGGTTTGATTCAGCCTAACAATGTGCTGCTTTGTTTGTTTGTTAACAGATTTAATTTCGAAACAATGAAGCTCCATACTCTCATCGTAGAAAACGCCTTGCACCACAGCCTCTCCTACCTGCTCCACAACTCTAAGACCTATTTCAAAGTTGCAGCAGATGAAAACGGCTTATGGCTTATCTTTGCCTCCAGCATAGATGAAAACATCATGGTGGCCCAACTAGACCAGACGACTTTCTCCATCACATCCTACATAAACACCAGCTACCCCTGCGCCAAAGCTGGCAATGCTTTCATCGCCTGTGGTGTCCTGTATGTCACAGACACCAAGGACACCAGAGTCACTTTTGCTTTTGACTTGCTGAAGGGTAAACCAGTCAATATGACCTTTGACCTGAGGTCTCCAGGTGGAGTCCTGGCTATGCTCTCCTACAGCCCGAAGGACAGGCACCTGTATATGTGGGACAACAATTACATCAGGCTCTACGTGGTCCACTTCATCTCCGATGAGTGAAGAACGACGGCCTGGGGACGACAGACCACCTGCGAGGACCAGAGGTTAACTCACCCCATCTTTTATAACTGACATCACACATTCTCAGATTTATCCTCCTGTTGGGTGTCGTAATCAGTTGTGAGAAAAAGAAGTGTTCAGTTTCATTCGAGGAAATCAATGCTTGCGTTATTATTATTGTGATATTGCCAAAAAGATATACTGCTGTATTCGTATCCTACTCTAAGTGTACATGTGAGATTTTGGAGTTACTAACTGATTGAAAACTCTTCATCATTTTGTATCAGATAGTTGTTATACAAACTGAAGTCGACTTGTGTGTGCGTTGTAAGTTGTTACATTATTGTATTTATCTGCATGACAATGATCTTTTATGTATTTTTATACAGATGTACCCCCTCCCTCCTATATATCTTGTACACGTAGACAGTTCACCTGATTTTGTTGTGAAGCAGCACAGTCCCTGGTCACTTACACTTCTGGACAGAAAATCAAAACAACAGTGCCAAATCAGCCTGATGAAATAAAGAGAATTTATTCACTTTACAAAGATAAAACTCTGACCATGACCTGTTCTCTCACATACCTTCAGGCTCAAGTGCACCAATGAAATGTTTACCCATGATATTGGCTTCTTCAGCATTATTATGCACATTCACGCTCGCATGCACACACACACACACACAACACCAGTGGGACCAGTGGTAAAACACAAAAAGATACATACAGTACACATAGTGGGGCAGAAAGAGGGAGAGAAACACAAATCTCTTTAATAAATACCATACATACACTTAACAAAAGTTACAACTAATCCAGCTGGTATGATACAAACCAAAAAAATAAAGAAATGCTTTCATGTTTGTACAAGCTGTTGTGGTATTTCATATATATATTTATATCATTTATATATTAAAACTATTTGAAATGTTTCACTACTAGGCCAAAGAAAGCCAGACATTCATTTGTATATAAGTTTCTTCTTCAATAACCTATTTATTTGAAATAAACGTTTTAGTGTCTCCAGAATTTGAGTGCAAATATCTATTCCTTATGGATGAAACAGTAAAAACAACTAGCAAGGTAACACACACTTACATACAGTAGACTGTTGCACTGTTCCCAATCAGATACTGTAAAACCCCTTACATTCCTAAATTAAAAGGCAATAAGTTAAATATCTTAAAAAGGAATGGCCAATCAACCAAACACAAACATATAAATAATTTAAATAATAAAATAGTGATTAAAAAAAACAAAAAAAAACAAACTCAAGACGATCTTGTGCAAAACCAACCTTTGTGAACCTTTGTGTTTCTGCTCAGGGTGAGTAGGTATTTGGGTCAGGACTAGACAGATGGAAACATTGAAATCACAGTCACGAGAATAAAACACGTCATCTTCCAAACAGGAATGTTCTAGCATTGAATTTGCCACACAAACAGGCATTTGAGGGCACGTGAGCGGGCAGGCGTCAAGATGGCAGAAACAGCAGAGTGGACACACACTACATAACTGACCAGGGCGAGGATTTGCCCAAACCAGGGGAGGCCAGAGTGGGTGATGAGCAGCCAGTGAAACAGGGGTTAGAGGGAGAAGGGTGTCACTATAGGAGCAATGCACCATCAACTCTCCCATAAGGGCTGAGAAAAGCTGGGCAAAAAGACAGGTAGGGTGGGAGAAACCATTGTGGGGGGGGGGGGGGGGGGGGGGGACAAAAAAAACAAAAACAAAAACAAATGCAGATTCCAACAACTCAATTCACACTGGAAACCACTGACTTAATAACAAACCACACTGCTGGTTACAGTAGATGCTAAGAGAATTCAGCTGTGGGCACAAAATGACGACAGTTACACACTTAAAATTTTTGCTTGAGCACTTTTACAGAGCACTATCAATAGACCTGTGATTGCACCGCGTAACGAGAACAGGACATGCATAGCTTCCCTATGGACACACTCTAAGAGTAGAGATTCTTCAATAAATTACAATAACTCTAGCTTTAAAATCAAGTATGATAACTTTTGCTTGTAACTTTGCTTTCAGCCTTTGGGAAAAAAATATTTGCAGCTCCGTTTAAGTCGTTCTGGACATGATTTACATCAACAGTAAACCCATGAACACTGCACACTCTGAAAGACGCCAAAAACTTGGAGATCTTTTGACTAACTCCTCCCCACCAGTTACACTATTAATGAGTGAGTGTTACAAAAGCTTTTGTGGTTTTTCTTTGTCTCATTACACCCTCAGAAGTGGAATTAGATGTTACAGGACGTCAACCAAGCTGCTGGGGATATTGTAGCGATCAGGGAGGACCCTCATCTTCAAGGTGCCGTCTGCTCCGCAGGTGAAGATGCGGTTGCCGGGGCGTGTCTCCACCTGCATGACGCCGGCTCCAATGTTACGGAAGATGGACTGCTTGGCGTGCTCGTTACTAAAAGAGTGCATGAGCCCGTGGCCGGCTAGCTTCCAGACCTGGAGATAAAATGAAGTATGAAAAAGAACATATGTCAGAATGTAAGATGTATGAAAGATAATTGGTTACATTTTCTTCCTTTAAAAAAAAAAAAAAAAAAAAAAATTATAATAAAAAAAATCTGATGAGAACCCAGCTGAGTATTATATAATTTTTTTAAGCGGAGTAATAATTTCTTTTACTCTATGATGAGCATAACTGGTTACGCTGAAGGTGGTAGGTAATTTTTTCAGGATGCTTTTACATTAAATGATAACACTCATGGACTAAAGGATCTGATGTTGGAGAGTTTGATAGCTAAATTGATACTTCTCCCATCTTTGCCACAGCCAAAATCCAGATAACTAGCCTAGCACAAAGACTAGACACAGGGAGAAACAGCTGACCTGGCTCTGTCCAGAGGTAATGACATCTGCCTACTACCTTCTACTACTTCTTCACTTATTAACATGTTTCATAGAAAAATGAAAGTGGAAAATCTGTCCATGACTATTTCTTGGTGTGTTGTTGTAAAGAGCTCTGAAGACATAAGAAGACAACATTGATATATTTACTTTTAAATGAGAATATCATCAGTAGATTTAGTGATAATAGAAAAAGAATATGCAATTCAATTTGTGTCTATGACTTTTGTCCTCCATCAGGTCAGTGATGGAGTGACAGAGTCTGAGTCACCTTCATGTTGCCCTCCGCAGAGCCAGTGACGAAGAAGTCCTCGAAGGCATCCAGTGCAAGGGCCTTGATGGCTGAGTCATGGGCCTGGAAAGTGTGCAGCAGCTGCCTCTGGCGGATGTCAAACACACACACAAAGCCCTTTCTGCCTCCGGTGATCAGCAGCTGCTGTTTAGGAGCATATTGCAGCACAGTGGCCCCATTCTCATGGCAGGGGAATGCTGAAGTGTGGGGAAGGAGGAAATGAGAATTTGAAACACAAATTAACTCCATATATGAGGAAAATCGTTCATAAAGGCTTTTGGGGTTTCTTACCATGGACCATGGTATTGCTAGGTGAAATCAGAGTATCCCACAGACAAACATTTCTGTGGGAAAATCAACCAAAGATAATATTATCCAGTTGATAGCAACAGAAACAGACCAGTGTTGGTTTTAACAGCCTTGTTTCTCAACACAGATCCCGACCTGTTATCATTGGACTGTCCGGCTGTGGCAATGAGGCTGGAAGATGTGATAAAGGCAAAATCACAGCAGGTCTTGGTGTGGCACTGCCAACTCTGTCAGCAGGAAGAAGAAAAACATATTCAGAGTAGTTCAAATGCATTTCAATGAATTGTATTAAGTTTTATGTCTGAAGATGTACATGTGTGTGCTGGGGTGGAGAATAAAAGCGTGAGGGAGGTGGGGGGAACCTCACCAGATAGGGTTTGGGATTGGAGGATGTCTGGTTGACCTGCCAGAGACTGAGGAAACCCTCTCCATCAGCGACTCCGCACTGCAAGTAGAACACAGAGGGACCAGAACGATCAAACCGAACAGACATAACAAAGGTGCTGCAATGTGGGTGTGAATGAGCACATGTTGGTATGTGTGTATGTACCTTATTGCCCTGGGAGTTGAAATAGAGCCGAGTGACTCTGGCGTTTCCTGCTTGTCTAAAGCAAATCAGTTGCTGAGGTCTGTTCCACTCAAACATTCTCACACTACCGTCCTGAGCCCCAGTCATGTCTAACACACACACACACACACACACAAACAGAGAGAAAACAAAGAGACAGACATTGATGGAAATATATTAAATAAGCATAAGACAAAAACTCATTTATACAGACTTCTATGTAGGCACTTACAATATTGGTATATGGGGTGGGATGTCATTCTCTTCACATTATTTAGATTCCGCTTCATTATCTGAAGAAACAAACAAACAAACAAAAAAAAAAAACAAAAAAAACAAAAACAAAACACAATTCAGAAAAGTTTGACATAAAGATGTGCTCCCGTTTTTACCTTTTCATGCTCTATAAGGTAAACTTGTCTGCTCTTATGATATATAAGCTTCTCAAAACCTTTGGTCCCGTACAATTTATTAGTGATTTATTACAAAATTTGCCTTCACTGGGAGCTGAAGTTCAAGCATGTTTTCTCATAAACAGAAACACACTAAAGAATCAGGTGGAATGATGGTGCAGGGGTTAGCATTGTTTCCTCACAGCCAGCAGCCAGGTTCTGTGTTCTGCGTGGGGACTTGAATGGGGAGCTTCCATGTTTTGCCCATACCTGCATGAGTTCTCTCTGGGTACTCTGCCTTTCTCTCCCAGTCCAAAGGAGCAGTAATTGATAGTTCATTGTTGACTCTAAAATTGTGCGAGTCATTCTATCTCTCTATATTTGTAGATGTAATGACAACCTGTCCTTGCTGCTGCATGGATAAGCAGTACAGATAACGAATGGATCTCTAAGTAAACTTAGGTCTTAAATCTTCTGGCATATAAAAATTTCAAAAATAGCAGGTAGTTACAGTTCAACACCAAGCATAAAACAAAGCAGGTGGTAAAATTGACCCTTCCCCTTGTGTGTCATTTTCATCCAGTGGCTTTCAGTCATGTCATGTCAAAAGCTTAGATCGTAACTAACCAGACCCCTGACTGCACACTTTGGAAACCACCTTCCATAAAACACTGAACCTGTATGACTCCCACTGTCCTGTCTTGCTAACTGTATCACACCCAGCATTTATCACTGTGGCTGGGACATGGAGAACCCTGGCTCCAAGTAAATTGTGACGCAAAAGTGTACCTTGGGTAGTCGGCTGTGAGAGCTGCTGCTATCGGTGTTTAGATGTGTCCATCTCTGCCATGGAAACACACCAGCTCTTTTTATCAGCCTCAGACTCAGCAGGCCAGCTGTTTAGTCGTGATGGCTCAGTTTCGTGCAACAACAATAAAAATGATAAATACACACTTTTTCCAAAATGTGCAGGGGACACTGAGTAAAGTGTGAAAGCCAAGGGGGTTGATGCCTTTCTGAATCTGAAGTGGCAACAATCTTTACATTCACGATCATATCACAGCTCCTGGGTCGCACACAGAACAAAAGAGAGCTTAGTTTGCCCCTGGTGGCAACTACTAATAACTGCATACCCATGCATTACCGCTTGGTTTCATTGTGTGTTAATGTATCATGATGTTTATAGTGGATATGGTCGTACCACACTTGCTCCCATGGTGGTCTGTCCACTGCCAAGCCATGGCATGGATGCAGAGACTGGCATTTGCGGTGGTGCAAATGGGACAGAGCTGGCCTGGGCAATGTTGGTGTGAGAAGAGCGATGGTCTATATCATCAGAGCTGAAAAACAAAACATGAACATAAGGCCTCATTTAGATGTGATTTTCAGAGATATTAATGGTGTTCAATATGGGGGTATTGAGGATTATACTAGTTTCCTTAGGAGCAAGGAAAAAGGCTTTTGTGATCTGCCCTGAATCTGACCTGCGAGACTCCTTATCAAAGTCCTCCCCTATCCAGGTGAAGGGTTGGACAGCCACTAGAGTAGACACATCCACTTCTTGGACATCATGAGTGGAGGCCAACACTATCTCGTTGGAGTTAGCCTGGGGGAGGATGTGAGCAAGGAGGAGAGAAACAGGGAGGGAAAATCAATATTAAAGTCGGAGTTGGTACCTGTTCCTTCTGATTGCCTAGAAAGGAAGTATTTGTACATTCAGAATAAGGTTTCGGAAAAGATTATATCATTTGCTGGTGAATTATGGTGTTCCATTTGCCCTTAATAAGTACCAAGTTACACAGTCATTATCAGGACATAAATATTTGTAACAAATAAAGCTAACCTTATTGATTGCAAACGCCATGATTATATCAGACTCCTTGTGGATGATTTTAGCCTTGCTGCCTGGGTATCCCAGATCTGCCTCCACCTGGAAAAGCAGACAAACCTGATACATCAAGGCTCAAGACACAGTAAAACTGCTGCACTCTTTCTTCAGTTTAATTTCCATCTCTTAGAAGTAAGGCAGAAAGTAAAATATTTGTAAAACAATTCTTTTGGGTTATCAAGTTGTTCTATTAAAAAAGCACCACTTCACATGAAGGTAGCATAAAGTACATCCACATTCACAAAGGGTGAGGAGCAATCATAGAAGAATGTTTTATGTAGAGGTATAGGTAATAAATACAGACAACTTATTGTCACAAATACTGTTGATTTGGGTTTCTCCAGTGAGAAAACACTACTAGATTAGCAAGCCTCACACAGCCCTAACAGTGAGCATGCAAGTTAGTAAATCTATTGTTGGTGCCAACTCTCTCAAAGGGGAGCCCCCCCCCCCCACCCTTTTTTTTTTTTTTTTTTGCTTTTGATCCAGCAGAAAACAGTCCAGCTAGAGGGGGAAAAAGGAGTGAGAAACACAGGGAGACGTGTTATTGGTAGGGATCTGATATGAGGTCATGTGAGTGGATGCCATTGGTGTCCCAGTGACAGGGAAAGATCAGACGTTAGATCTAAGCGTAAGAGCCTTGAGTAGAGCCAGAAGAATTTGCCAGAGCAGTCACTTTCGGTCCAAGCTGGAGAGGAGACACTAAGAGTTTCACCCAGTTTGGTGCTTTCTCTAACCATAACATGCAGCTGACAAACAGTGATTATTCTAAACTTTATTACATTGCTTGTGCTACTTCGAGCTTGGACTTGGCAGTGACTCCTCTAGACAGAGAGATGGACAGACAGAGCCAGGGCCTGGGCCGGTACAGGAAATGATACTACCTTATTGGGACTGCTAGCTCCTGCTATGCAGTTTGGGCTTAAACGGTCCATATGGTTCTCTACAGACTACACAACACACACAGAGGCAGTATAGACACAGGAACACACCAGCACAGCACAACACAAAACACATGCACAAACACAGAAAAATAAACATGGAATGAAATAAAAAAAATAATAATAAAATAAAAAAAAAAGGCTGACAGGAATCAATGTATACACAGGGATAAAATGTATATAATCACACATATTCCTTCTCATTAGCAAAGAGATGTGCACAGTAGCATCGTGGACAGGGGTGTGAACTGCTGCTGAATTTACGATAATATGGCTATTCCACTTAGCAAACACTGAAATGAATGCCACAGCCGCAGTCTGTCAAGAGCACAAATTCATTGCTCCAGACATCAGAGATGGCAGTGAACTGGACTGGCTTGGTCTTGATTACAAGTGTATGATGAGTCAAAGCAAAGATAATGATGATAGCAAAATATCAACAACAGAGATAAACGAGTAGTGAGAAATTCTCTGTGTTACAATGTGATGTACGTAGGTAAATGAGTATACCTGGGTTTGAGCCACAGCATTTATATGTTGGACAGTCAATTAAGACAAATGGCCATTTTAAAATACACTTAGGAGGTAAACTGCAGACATGCTGTGCAACACAAATTAAAATAGATACTGAATTGGCCCAAAAATAAAATTTTTTGTCAAGTAGATAGATTTTCTTTGATTGCTTTTTTTTTTTTTTTTTAAAGGTTTAAAGTTTTTATTATCTTCTACCATTACATGACTACACTACCTTATTTGTCACCCATCATTATTGGACCCTAACCCTGGTTACTGTGTCCCACTATGATTTTCCCACCAATTCTGTCTTTTCATTGGTTGCTCCTCCCACTGCAGAACAAAATATACAATCAAATACAAAATCAATCAAAATCATTTTGCTTTACAAATGATTTTCCAACCTTTGTTAATGAATAGTTACATTTTAATAATGTAATAAGTTGTATCTCCCTCTCTCTCTCTCTCTCTATATATATATATAGTGCTGTGAAAAAGTATTTGCCCCCTTACCAATTTCTTACTTTTTTTGCACCTTTGTCACTCTTAGCCAGTTCAGATCAAGCAAACTTAAATATAAGTTTATAAGATAACTCACAAGTAAACACAAAATGCAGTTTTAAGTGCTGATTTTATTTATTAAGGGAAAAAAGCTATCTGAACCTACAAGGCCCATGTGAAAAAGTAATTGCCCCCTAAACCTAATAACTGGTTGAACCACCCTTAGCAGCAACAAGCGTTTGTGATAATGAGTCTTTCACATCACTGTGCACAAATTCTGGCCCACTCTTATTTGCAGAATTGTTTTAAATCAGCCACATTGGAGGATTTCCAAGCATGAACCACCTTTTTAAGGTCATGCCACAGCATCTCGATTGGGTTCAAGTCTCGACTTTGACTTGGCCACTCCAAAATCCTCTTTTTTTTTTTAAGCCATTCAGAAGTGGACTTGCTGGTGTGCTTTGGATGATTGCCCTGCTGCACAACCCAAGTGCCCTTCAGCTTGAGGTCACCAACTGATGGCCGAACTGAAGACCTGCTTCCAGGTCTTGAAGCAGCAAAGCAGCCCCAAACCATAACACTACCACCGCATGATATTCTTTTTATCAACTGCTGTGTTCATTTTACGTCAGATGTAACGGAATGCACTCCTTCCAAAAAGTTCAACTTTTGTTTCATTAGTCCACAGAATATTTTTCCAAAAGCTTTGGGGATCATGAAGATTTTTTTGGCAAAAGTGAGACAAGCCTTTATGTTATATTTTTGTCAGCAGTGGCTTTCGCTTTGGAACTCTGTCATGCATGCCATTTTTGCCTAGTCTCTTTCTCATGGTTAAGTCATGAACATTGACCTTTACTGAGAAAGTGAGGGTTCCTTTGTGACCTCTTGGATCAATCGTCGCTGTGCTCTTGGGGTACTTTTTGTAGGCCTGCCACTCCTCAGAAGGTTCACCACTGTACCATGCTTTCTCCACTTGTGGATAATGGCTCTCACCGTGGTTCGCTGGAGGCCCAAAGATTTAGAAATGGCTTTGTAACCTTTTCCAGACTGAGACATGTCAATTACTTTCCTTTTTATGTGCTCCTGAATTTCTTTGGATCGCAGCATGATGTCTTGGGTTCAATATGGCCACCTTGTCAGACAGGTTCTATTAAAGTGACCTCTTGATTTGAAAGGTCTGGCAGCAACCAGGCCAGGGTGGCTATGAAATTTAACTCAGCTTTCCACAATAATATGATTAATCACAGTTACCTCATCATCAGGGGGGCAATTACTTTTTCACACAGGATCATGCAGGTTTGGACAGTATTTTTCTCTTAACAAATAAAATCACCACAGTTTTTTTACAGTTGTTTACTTGGGCTATCTTTGTTTAATATTTAAATTTGTTTGATGATCTGAAACAGTTGAGGCTGACACATGCAAAAAAGTAAGAAATCAGGAAGTGGGTTCACAACACTGTTTTATATATATATATATATATATATATATATATATATGGTAATGAGTTAAATAAAGAGATGAATGAATAAAAGAAAAATGCAAACATTATGGTGTAAATATGAACTAATGCTTTAAGTAGCTTTCATTATGGATAATGAACACTGGACTGAGGAAAAAGGAAACAAACAAAAAACATAAAAAAAAACCCGGGACTTTAATTTGCATGTGGGCCACTGACCTCACTTTGCTTCCTTTTCTTCGTAAAGATGTAACGGATCAAAGTCTCCTGAAGAACTTCCTGTTTGACTAGGAAATGCCAAAGACGTCGGACTGGAAAGGACTGGTGGTTTTTCGTCCTGAAGGATAAAATACAGAGAAAAACAAGTTGATCACATCACATTCACTAAAATGCTCTAATATTATGGCATATTTTCATTATTACTGAATGTTATATGATCTGACACAGCCTTGTGTACTTTGCTGTGAAAATAAACCTAACATCTGACTACTGACTATTGGCTGTTTAGTACTTACATTGGTTGTGAAGTATTTTAACAAATGTAACTAAACTAAACAATTTGACTTTGTCAAAGAGATTATATACAATTTGTATATACAATATGTGGTTATTGTTGCGTCTCTTCTCTTTCTGAATTAAATTTGCCACTGTTGGTTCACAGACGCTTAATATATAACATATACCTGCCTTCTTACTTACTGTAAGGTGATACATTAATTACTAATGTTTGTAATAATTCATTCATATAAAGTTACACTTAGATAATGTGTGTTTGTCTATAGTTTTATGAACTGTATATAATTTTATACTGACTTGAAGGGTGTGTTGTCTGGCTCCAGCATGGCCTTGTGTCGGAGTATGGCAGGGCCACCTCCCGCACTGAGGTCAGTTGGGTAGGTGTTAATGTAGTTGGGAGGTGGACCATCAAACTTGTTCATTCGTTCCAGCAGAAGCTGCTCCCAGTTCTCTAAAGTCTTCAGCACAGCATTGCTGAGAGGAGACGTGACTGGCAGGTCTGCGACACAATCACATACACATATTGCTACATAACAGATACTGCTCTGGACACAAGCAGCTCCAATGAGTGGGATCAATAATGAGGCAAGTGAGTACCTGTGAAGTCAAGGCCAGTGAGGGGGAGGAAGTTCTTGACATTGTGATGAGCCAGTTTCACCATAACCAGGCGGATCAGAGCCCAGCTGTGGAGCACACAGGTAGGCAGACAAAGGATTCAAAGCTGAGCACATTTATAGATGGCATGAAAAAGACAAGAAAAAGCTAGGGCCAACCTGTAGGAGTTGGGGTCAGAGTGCTCCGTTATCTGTGTGTCAGAAAGGAAGGCATCGTCGTCATCTTCATCATCCTCTGCACCGCTTTCATCTGAGTCATACAGAGCGTTGCTGTCTGACAGCGGCAGGAAGGGCTGAGAGGGAGCAAATAATGATAGAGGCAAATGAAAAAGGCAGGTCTGGAGAGAGAAACAGCAGAGAGGCAATGAACCATAAGCCTCATCAATCAACTCCACTGCCTTACTTTGGCCACAAAGTAGTCCCACATGCTCAGCTCTGGGGGAATGAATTTCTCCCTGTAGGTGGGTCTTTCTGAAGGTACAGGAGGCGGGTTAGCTGGCGTCTCCTTTACTGGGCGTCCGGGAACAAGCATGCGCATGTTGAACCTACGCCTGTATCGGTCCACATCCTCTGCTGGGGGTTGTGGGGGAGCCACTGGGGATAGAAAGAGGTTGAGGTGAGGTCAGTTTGCAGTAGACAAATGTCGAGGATGAGTTGAGTCTCTGTGTCACCTTTGTGAGCCAAAGGAAGCTCATGAAATAAGTCAAGGGGAAGTGAACTGCATCCACAACCTACAGTACATGGAGCACAATACTATGCCTCCATGACACAGCTGAAATTGGGAACATAGAAAAATAACCTTATTCATGTCTAAAATGTGGCTCCTGTCAGATCCATAACTTTGAGCTCTATGACTTTGATGAGTCATAGCACACAAAGCAGGAATCAATCAATACACGTGGAAAATAGGATATGCAAAAACACAAACAAACATTTAGGATGGAGGCACAGGGCAAGACACACTGGGCTGTGCACAAACCTGCACCATAATCCTGGATGACTATCTCTGGCACCGCACCAGACAAAACAAGACAAGACACAAGCAAGAGTAGACAATGCAGTTAGACACAGATACTCCACAGACAATTACACGGTTTAATCAGCAAATATTTGATGTTGTGTGTGGCACAAAATACACACAGAAGAACACATCAAACAATGGCAAACAATTTTTTTTTTTTTTGTATCCACAGCCTTTGAAGGAGGCAAACATGATGAGTGATTGGTGAATACAATATGATTATTTTGTTTAAAAATGGGTGGGCATTAGTATATGACAAAGGAGGCATCAACATGTAACATTTTTCTGCGGCTGTGTGTCTGTGACATGCACACATGTTCAAAAAGGGCAGAATTTTAACAATTGGTGACAACTATCATCAGGATGGCATTTAAGACCCTCCGCTTCTTCTTCTTCCTCCTGGTTTCCTCTCAGGCAGCACTTCAGAAGGCTCTTAGCTCTGCTGAGAGCTATCTCTGACACTACAGCGATATAGTCTAAATGCCAGCTCATACCTTCCTCCCCCACAAGTTTAGTGAGCACAGATTACTTTGGCCTAATGAATATGGATGAATAGTGTTAAGTTCAGTCAACAAACAGCACTTGGACTTATACAACAAAGCTACAGAAAATGGCTTACCAAACTACACAGTAAGTGGTCCATTCACATACCATTTAAATATTTAATGCTACAAACTGGACAAAACATGACCAGTTACTTTGCTCCAGCTCTGCAGTGATATTTCATTAGTGTAATAATTTCTCAAGGTGTACCTGCTTTAGTCTCAGATTCAGATTTAGTCTGAGCGGGCTGCTCAGCCTTGGCCTCTGAACAATCCTGGCTAGGCCCAGCAGTAGCTTCAGTGGTACAGCAGAAATGACACAATGAGATGAGTGGAGAGGACATTATAACATATACATGCAATGCAGTAACACACACACACACACACACACGCACGCACGCGCACACAGCTATTGGCTTGTTATAACACTTAACAAAGACGACTATCTTGATGAGTTTGCTTTGTTGTTTGTAATGGGCATTCAGTTGTGGCCGCACGTAAGAGAGAGGGGTAAGTCAAGCATTTGCAACAATGCAAACTTGTACAATTACCATGCACGGCAATCCTGCAAACCAGCACTGCAATCCACCAGCCCAGTTACTCACAGCTGGCCTTAGTTGCTGGTGCCACAGCCCCCAGCCCCTCTCCCCTTTCAAAGGGACGAGGGGGTCGTTTAGGGCACTGGGATTCAGTGGGGATGGGAGTGGGGTTTGGGGTGAGGCTGCTCTGCTCAGGTCTTCCTGTCTCGTCTTGAGACTCCTCTGGCCTGGCTGCCTCAAAATCAGCTGGCACTGGGACACAGGGCAGAGGGCACACTAACACAAGACACTACACAGCAGCAGCATCTCAGGAGCATTTACAGGACAGGACTAGGTTAATATCTGTGTAATTATATTGATAGAGCCAGTTTGATGGAAGGGTTTCCTGAGATGCATCTGATCACAGATAACTCAGGATGGACAAAGCAAACAAATGGAAGTAGAAGAAGACGACAGGAAGAGCAAAATAAAGGGGCGTGATGGAAATAAAGGAATCATTAATTAATTACAAGATAATCTTTTTACCTGGTGGAGCCTCAGGTCTTTTCGGCTTAATAATGACTTTGGCTCCACCTCCAAAGACAGCGGCCCACATGCGGTTGTTGAGGGGATGCGCGGCCAGACGGAAGAGTTCATTGCTGCTGTGGGTGCCCAGGCCATGTATGAGCAGTGCAAGATAAACAGCCACAACAGCTTCACACAGCATCACATTGAGCCTTGGCTGCTCCTCCTCCCTGGCAGATGTCAACAGAGAAATCAGGGAGGACACACCTGCAGAAACGGGGCACAAACACACACACACACACACACACACACACACACAGGGACACACAGACACACAGACACACAGACAGACAAAAAAAAGAAAAAACAGCATTTATGTCAGATACCAAGCTGTGATAGCAAAATAAGTTCTCTCTGTAATCTCTGTAAAACAGAGAAGTCATTTATTCAAGTTTTAAGCAATGGTGTGATCCTTCTCTGTCTGTCTGCTTCCTTCCCAGAAGCCATGAAGATCCCATTATAGAACACCATCTGCCTCTCTGCAAAAGCACAGACTGCCTGCTTTGCTCGGCACATCTTCACCCTCCACTTCTCACACTCTCTCTCTCAATCATATCTTTCGTGTTCCCACAAACTTGTATGTATTCTGTCAAGACTTACTGAACTTCAATCTCTTTCAAACTGCTTTTGAGAGAAAGCGGCAGGGTAACTACCTGGCCACTGTGCAGGTGCAGAGTTGGGTGTTATATGTTCTTCAATGCTTTCTGTGCGGAGTCGTTTCCTCTCACTGAGTAACAGGCCCTGGTACACCATCCCTGTGAACTGGTTTGCCTCCGTCTGGCTGCTGCAAACATGATAACAGAAAGGCTATCCAAGAGTTCAAACCACACCTGACATACATATGTAGGATGTGGTTAAGATAAAAAAATTTCACAAAACATTTATCTGCTCAAATTGCAATGCCTCCAATAAAAAAAGACAGCAGGATGATTTTACTTTGGGTACTAAATTGACCAACACACCCACAAAAGTACACTTCTGGTGCTGTCAAATCTTATTTGTTTTAAGGTTGGGAAATAAAATGGGAGGTACACTTACCTGTAGCTGTGGCTGTCACACAACGCTTGGTAGACACAAGCAGATAGAGACGCTGCAAGTGTGTGTAATGCATTCACCTGAGGGTGAAAAACATAAATTTTAATATTCAACATCAAAATGAACAACAGCTTCGAGTGGCTGTGGGAAATGCTGTAAAATATATATACTCAAGAGTTGGATTCTTATTTTGTTTCTGACCCGATCATCCAAGGTGTCAGGATGCGGCGGTGCCTCCATGAGAGTGATGGTGTGAAGGATGTCGTGAATGTGGTTGCTGAGGTGGAGAACAGGGTTGGCGATGACTGTCTTGTTGGGGGCGATGCAGGCTGACAGCAGAGGCAGTGTAGTCGGCAGAGGCAGAGGAGACTGCAACTGTTTCACTGTGGTCTCCTTAAGGGTGAGATAGGAAGACACAGATTTTTGCTTTTTGCACATTAGAAAGTTTGTTGCATGAGTACGAGAGATTTGCATGTGTGTGCATGTTTACCTGCTGGCTCTCTTGCAGAAGAAAAAGAAGCTCCATGCGAACAGAGGTGACTCCGCCTCCTTTGGCTCCATGAAGGCTGCAGTAGGACAGAAACACTCTCAACAGGGCCTGGTTCTTCCTCAGCCATGCCTTGCGCCTCTCAGAGTGCTGCTGCTTGGCCTGAAGACGACGACGCTCCATCTGGTGACGCTCATAAGCCCCAGCCTCTGTCTGTTCCAGGGCTTCGTCTGATATGTCCACTGATGCTGATATGTCCACCCAACGCTCCACCTCTGAATCTTCTTCTTTCCCCTCCACCTTGGTGTTGACAATATTTTTAGTGAATTAGCTAGCGGGAGGACAAAAATACTTTTGCCAATACATCATATTGTAGAATGGAATATGAGATTGCATAGAGTACACTTAATTTAGAAGTGCACCTTGTAGTTGCAGATCTTATGCATGCCTGCAATTTCCTTCTCCAGCCAACTGTAGAGCTGAAACCGGAGCTTCCCGCCATCAACCTCAAAGCCTGTGGCCAATGTACGCAGCTCTGTCATTAGGATTTTCAGACAAGCACGAAACTTCAGCTGCTCCGCTATCACATCAACCTCTGATTCACCCTGAAATACATGAGAATGAGTTAAAGGAAAGTGTTTTGGGCTGTCCAAATCCACATTACAAGTCCACGAGACAGCCAAGGCATATTGAGCTTCAGAGCACAGAGAGGAAAACTTTTAACATAATATAGTTTTATCCAGCAAATTGCGAATGCAAATTCCATTAAGAACCTTTCAGAAAGATTACAGGGCCAAGACATCAACACAAGTCCTATCAGTGGTTGGAGTTTTACAGCAAATCTCACATCATTGAACCTTCATGAACCAGTGTCATGTCAGTTCAGTACAGCCTGAAAAATTAAATCCAAATGAGTTTCATTTGAAAATGCCTTTAGGTGTGAAAGATCCTCCTATGATATCCAGATAACTCATAGCAGGAACTTTCCTGGTCAAAGATTCCTCCTGACATAACACTGGATGACAGTTTCAAAATTCATAAATCAAAGGTGAACCTTTGCAGAAGTTAAGCAAGATTCCTTTTTCATTTTATTAAATATGTATTTGCAATGTTATATGTATATGCACTTTATGTCTAACATTTATTTATTATAATATATGTATTTGCATAGGTGTAATCATCATATCCATTAATCATTCAAGTATTCACAAGCGTCAGTGGATGTGTTAGAGAGATTTTTCCAACCTGTGAGTCTGCTTGCTGCAGTTTGAGTCCGCCACTCTCCCCTTTGTCTGCTTTCGTCTCAGGCTCTGGTTTCTTCATAGTTAGACCATCATCATCATCCTCATCCTCATCCTCATCTTTGTCATCTCCCCAGTCCAGCTTCAGCTCATCCTCCTCAACCTTGATCATTGGCTGGCTCCAGTCCAAACCACCAATGCTATCGTTTCTTCCACAGGCAGGTGCTGCTGGAAAACCCCAATCCCCACTTCCCTGCGTGCCATTTTCAAGGGGTTGTGTTGTGCTCAGGTTGGCCTTAGATGAAGCTTTGCTGAGAGGGGACAAGCCATATTTCTTGGTAACTCTAGGAATCTTGGATAGCACTTCAAGAGCCAGAACTGGGCAGCCCACCTACAAAAAATATAGATTTGATTAAATTTGACAAACGTTTGATTTGCAAGGATATTTTAAAAGACAAAATTACTTTAATTAGAGAGAAGTAGATATAAAGGCCCAAATTTTATCAGAATTGGATTGGGGTCATATTACAGTGGAGCCCACCTTGAAATGAGCATTGGCCGTAGTGAAGAACAGTTTGCGCTCGATTAGGTTGATCTCATCTGCGCTGCTCTTCTCAGCAGTGAAACCCACAGTTGTTGCTGTGCCCTCTGGATTTGCAAAGTGGCGACGAATAATCAAAGGGTGTGTCCTCAGGTAGTTATAGAAACTAAACACCACAGGGTTACAGGATTTCACCATCACATCTAACACAGGGGGAGGAAAAGGAGGCCTTCAGCCATAGCACATAATACAAATAATGAGCAGAGCAAAACAGGTTAAAGCAGAACTTCTTCCAATCTTGTAATACAAACGGACCAGGGTTCTCATCGTCCTCTTTAGGTATTCGCTCCAACAATGTGTCCAGGGCTTGGGTGTAATCCTTCATGATCCAGTAGGCTATGCTGCGGAGGAATGGGTCAGGATGCAGTCTGGAGCAGTGGTAACCACTTCCATCCCTGTTGCAACCCAGGACTTTCTCATGAAGTAGGCCTTGGCATGTGGATGAATTCTCAAAGTCAGCCTCATACAACCTTGCTACTATCATGGCTAATTGGAGATCCTCCATCTTTTCCATTAACACCTATATGACATGGAAAGACAGGAGAGTTTAAAGATACAGTTTAAACAAGAAATGCACATAAGCAGGCATGAAGGTATAGACAATATTAGTTAATGTTACTAATACACGGAGTTGAAGCATACAAGACGAGTACTTCTATCTGTATATTTTGACTGTGTGCATGGAAAACCCAGGCCAAGGAAAACTATGCTGGTACTTATCAGCGTAATTTAGACTTCCCCCTGTGATCTAAAGGCTACAAAGTTTTCAGCTGTCTCACCAAAACATATCTGCATTAGTGATAGAGTGATTCGATGCTCATCCAGACACATACTCACAGTATTTGAGCTTGTGCCCATAGTGACTGAAATAAAAATGGAGCGTCTGAGCACACCCAACGATAAGTCATTATGTCAATGCATCCTGCATGTGTGTGTGTGTGTGTGTACTGTGCACACCTCTATGGCATCTTTAAGTGATCCAGCCAGTAGGAAGAAGGCAGCAGACTGTTCAAATCGCTGCTTTCCCAGCAGTGAGAAAGCATTTTTCAGAGCTGCCTTCCGCCAGCGGTCTTCACTGAAGTTGTTTTTGAAAAATTGAGTCATCTTCTCGTCATGCTGAGACCTGAGAGAAGAAAACACACACATAGCTCAGGCCCCGATGAAATTAAAACTATAACTCAATCCAGATTAATTATGTATTAAGGAAGGCTGTACTACCTGAAGAGACCCCACAGAACAGCTTTCTTCTTCATCGCCAAGTAGAAGAGAGCAGCATCCAAAGGGTCGTTATGTCTCTGGAAAGCTGCTTTACCTAACTGATTACGCAAACAAATTACAGGAAATAAATCCATCTACAGTAATTTATTGTCACTTAATGGCTGTAATGATGAACGCCATAACCAGACACTAAATGCAAATCTTTACATATGCAAAATGAATGCCACGCTCATTTAGCTTCTGTAAAAGATCTGTATGCATAAATGAGCTTGGGGTTTTTTTGTACTGTTCAGCTTATTAATGTTTACCTAACATTTTATTTTACAATTTTACTATGATCTATTCCAGATACAAAAAAATACCAGGGTTTCAGTCAGTAAAGGTTGGGCAACAAATGAAGGGAACACTTGATCTAAATGTAGTATCTTGAAATTTAACGTTTTGTTGAGACTTGCAGGTTTTTTGAATTTGGTAAAACAGTATTATAAAAAACGAACAAACAAACAAACAAACAAAAAGACTTACTTCGCTTAACACATTTGGTATCAATTAAATGGGCATTTGGATTGTCTCATACTTTCATTTGTATGTGTTATTTGATCAACTTAACCACAGAGCAGAACTTCCTGCAATTGGCTTAAGATATCACATTTAGCTATGTTGTGGGGTCTAGTCTTAATTCCCTTTTCTAGTTATCTTCCATTTACATCAGTATTCTATTGTCAAATCATAGAATACTGATACGCTTGCATCAGCAGGTCGTGTACTTTATTTGTTATTCTTCTTAACGTATTCATTTACGAATCTGTCCCTGTACCTTTTCTACCATTTTGCGTAGAGTGTTGATATTGCGTATCCACCATCCCACTCCAACAGCTCTGAGTTCAGACCACTGTGGGTCACCTCTCTGCATGGCTGGGATCATGTTCAGTAGCTCTTCTTCAGCTTCTGAGTGGAAGGCCCATGCAAAGTGGCATGTTGATAAGCCTGTTGCAGCAGCAGACAGAGAGAGACAGAACAAAGGGGGGGCTACTTTTAATAGCCAAAAAAGAAATAAATCTATTTTGCGTATGTATATATGTAATTGCCACAAAATCTGTATATTGAGCAATGCATTTTACCCTGATGGACCAGTTGCATGCGGTAGAGGGGGGGGAGAGAGGTGAGGAGGCAGGTATGAAGACGCATGGCCAGCAGGTACCTCAGCCCACATTCATCGAGAGCCTCTCCTCCTATAAAAACATAACACCAGGGAGTTGTCAGCTTTTTCGCTGTTACTCCGCAGACCACAGCCAGAACACACACCAACTCTTAGGCTTTGATATCACTTAAGTTCATGGAAACCCTCTCAGACTGTCCCTGAAACTAACCCTCTCTGTGCTTACTTAGCCCTGGAACAACCTGCTGATGTCTTCCTCTCAAAAGACTAAATAAATAAGATGGAAAATTGGAGAAAAAAGACAAAGATAGTAGAAAACTGCTGTGTTTATATACAAATGAAAAGTACAGCATCAGCGCTGTTGTTTATCTTAATAAAGATTAGATGGCTGGAGATGAAATATATCCTAGAGCACACAATTAATTTAATGTCTATAACCTTTAGTCAAGTTTTACCAAGGGTACCAGTTAATGGCAGACATTAGGGCGGGTAAACATGCAAACAAAAGGTAATTCTGCACATAGGGTTGTATGATGTATTTTACCTATTAAATATCTCTATGACCATCTGCACAATAGAAGTGTCAGGCTAAAAGGGTATACTTTGAAGGATTCAAGTTAATTGAAAAACTTGAATAAATCAAGGAATAAATTTAAAACAGCTTTGAGTGTACATAAAAATTAACGCTTAAAAATAGCAAAACAGCTAAAGTTTAAATGTTGAAATGAAACCCACCATTCTCCCAGTACTGTGTGGGAGAAGAAGCCAGAGAAAAATCCTTCTTTGGTCATCAAATAAAATATGCAGGGATACATTGGTAGGTGCATAGTATGGATAGAACTGTGGGGAGAATCAGATGTAGCCGAAAGCGGATGTGGATCATTAAGCTTATTTCGGTGTTGACTGTGGTTTGAAGTAAGATTTTATTACATGGTGCAATATCTTAGATTTGCTCTATATTACATCATCTGCTGTACAGATTTCAAATCTGATTGACACATACACACTGACCTGTGTACTGCTGGTCAGTGGAACTGGTGACCTCAGCGCTGGTGGTCGCAACGGTATCAGCCAAAGCCACCAAAAACATTTGCTCTAGCCTGGTCAGCCCAGGCAGGCTGGAGTGCATGAGGTGACTGGATAATACCTGAGCATACAGAATACAGAGAATACAGAAGAGAAACAACAATCTATGAGAAACAGACTGAAATGCAGTGATGATGCACTAAAGGATTTTCAGAATGTGACCCATTGCTGTATATTTTCTCAGTGTTGTACGGCAATATTAACCTAATATTACCTTGATTTAATACATTATATTACATATATTGTATAATTATATTGGAGAATATTTTTCCAATATGTTATTACCCTTCCAAAAATGCTATAGCCACAACCAATTAAGTATTGTTGTTGTTGTTAAATAGATACTACATAGTTATAAATGTGTCGTAAGTACTATTTATTACTTTATTATTGCCATGTTACTGTCATAAAATTAACTTATCTTTAATAACCATTTCATTCCAATATAAGCGAGGAAGAAGAAATGTTTATAAGTAGCCCAAGTTGACAGTGCAGTTTTTCCTTTGATAAATGTAAAATGGGACTATATACCTGTGCATGCTCTGGTCCAAAGTAAGTAGGTCCATATTGAGAGAGGTTGATAACTCGAGACTTCTTCTCTGGTTTGTCAGTGGCAAAGTTCACAAAGTCATCTGTGGTTACTGTCGGAACCTGTTAAATAGAAAGAAAAAAAAAAAGAGCAAACGAGTTAATAGGTAATGGTGGACTATAACTTTAACATCATCTCTTTAACTACCTACCTGGAAAAGGTCAGCATACTGGTCCTCTGTGGACTTCTGTGTTCCCTCACCATCTGCCACCTTGGTTCCCTTGGCAGTCTCTTCTGCTGCTTTGTACGAGGTGTCCAGGTCGGCCAACATCAGTGCGTAAAGAGGCAGGGGAGGGATGGAATTGATTTCTGTGTAGTCCCTGCCCCCATCACGACCGGCCACAATGGTGTCTTTTGCTGTGCTGCCGGTCACACTGATGGTTCGAGACAGATGCCTCCTGGCTCCCCCCTCACCTGCCTCAACATCCCTCACCACAGCAACTTCTCCGGCAATACACTTTACCAGATGAGCAAGGATGGCCTGATATATAGAAAAGCAACAGGTTATATAATGGATACAATTGTGTGGATTATATGAGCCAGATCACTATGTCCCAATAGATTTACTTGACTGTCTTTAATTATTTGTCCATTCCAGAACAGGCATTGTTTGTTTCCACTAGCATTAATAATTTACTAAATAAAGAATAACCATTCTTTTTATTTTGGAATCACTACATATGGTAGACTTAAACCCACCTTGGCACGGCGGACCTTGCCCAGGTCCATGAGTTCCAGCAGCTGAGTTGGATGGTACTGGGGTAGAGTTGGGGACAGGGAGTGAGCTGCCTCAAACAATCCCCCTTCTTGGAGTCCTGCTGGGGCACGAAGGGCCTCATCCACTGCAGGACTCCCTTCAAACACACTCTTAGATCGGGCTCTCCCTTCAAAGACTGAGGGGGCACCTGTGATTAGACCTGCAGCAATGTCTGTAGATGACAAGTTGCCCTCTTCCCCCTCACAGAGTTTCTTGTCCTGATGCCACTGGGCATACACATGCATTTCACAGTCCATGCCCACCACCAGGATGCCATCCCTCACCCAGGACAGGGAGACGGGCAGTGATGGTGTGCCGTCCACAGATGACACGAGGTCCACATACCGAAGCAGGATCCAGCGTGAGCGGGTGCCCTGTTTGATACTGCCCCCTAGTGGAAGGGTGATGACAGCCACCCCCTCTTTGCTGCTAGTCTGCTCATTGACCATACCCGAGATACGGCCATACATGAGAATGTTGGATCCAACCCCCACAGTGAGGATGTGGGATCCATCCTCCTTTGACAGCCAGTCAAGATGCACATAGTGTTTAATGTTGGGAGAGCAGTGGTCTCTGGTCATGTACAGGTCAGACCTGACAAGAAAAGTTATATTAACTTATGAGACTCCCTGAGCAGTGAAAATGGTAGACAGAATAAGATGCAAACATAGTGTCTTAAAGCAGCAGCCTGACCTGCTATAGACAAAGAGGTTGGAGTCAACACTGACTCTTGGATCCAGGGTTGATGAGGGTCTGGCAAAATCATCCAGATGGAGAGTTTGCTCTAAAACCCACTCAGAGCCCCCGGTAGACTCGCACTCATAGATGGACACATGCATAGAGAAGTCCTCTCCTGAACCCTGCAGCTGAAGACAAGAGGGCTGCTTACTTAAAAAGCATATATATAAATCTCTGCACAGTCCAAAGATATCCAGCTCCACCTGATACAAATATAGAATAACTACATCAAATGGAATTATATCCTCAAATGGTCAAGTTTCATTACTTCCTTTTCACTAATAGCTAATGACATTTCCAAACACACAGCAATGTGCATCATGCATAGGTTTATGTAATCCAGGTTTTTCCCTAACTACTCTCTCTTTACATAAATATCCATTAACATACAGATATGTGGAATTGTTACCTACTTCCAGGGGTCAAGGCTCTACAGCTAAATAGTATTAATTCACTGCATTGACATTTTCATTGCCATCCCCCTCTTCAATGTGACTGGCAGACAATTCCAAGATCAAAAAAAAAAAAAAAAGACCATTTCCAGAAGTTTCAGAAAATGGTATCTCAAAACCAATACCCTACCTGTCCCTGTCGTGGCTGTTTAAAGGCTACGGCCAGTCTTCCGATGTAAGAGCAGGACACAGCGACAGGCCGGCCCGGCACACTCAAAGCACTGTTGTTGTCTTCCTCTTCATTCATCAGTGCCCAGTTCTCCCAACGGTATGTCCGGTTATCATGTTCATTCTCACTATACCCCTCGTCACCTTCCACAGTGCAGCGCCAGAACCGTACACGTGAGTCAGAGCAGGTAGTAACAATCAGATACGGAGCCAGGCACACAGGGTAGATAGAGGAGGAACTTAGATGACCTAGCAGGAAGAGGACACAACAAAAAACCAAAATGTCAACTTCTATGCTTCATTTCATTAACCTGATTTCTTGGTAGCGACTGAACGTGTGGCCAATTTATGATTGAAGTATTTCTTTTAATCTGTCTGACTAAATTTAAGCATGCAAACCAAAAAAAATGTTCAGTGTCATGATTATTATTTCACTGCTAAACCACATATCTGTCCTCTAAAATACACATAGATCTTTTGTGATCATGGAAAAAGGGGGTATTATACATTCCTTTCAACCTGCCAATGACAAGATTGGCAGGTTGAATATGACATACAAGTCATATGTGCAATGACTGTATATCCATGCTAACCTGCTGAGGGGGTGGCCCTGGTCACCTCCACCCCATGAGGCAGATCAAGCCGCTTGCTGTACACCAACTTTGAGCTGAGGATGAGCTTGCTGGCTGATTGCAAGTTGGCAGTCGAGGCTGAACGTGGCAGGGGTCTGATAGGAGAGGTCTCGGGAGATGAGTCGGGATTCACAACTTGATTGGGTACAATCAGCTGGCTGTGGAAGCTATAATCTGGGCTTGGCTCATCTGGACAACGAGACACAGGATTATTATATCTGCTTTACCACAGAACACATGGCTGTTATACTCAATTATACAATTATATTCAAACAACAGGTGCTCAGTTATAGGTACCCTACACTTACCAACACAGGCCTGGACAGACTTGAGGTGCAGGTGCCACATCTGCAAGACTGAGTTCTTGTTGAGATCCTTTTCTATGACCACCAGGAAGAACTTCTCAGAGAATGGGGCAGGTTGATAATCTGGACATACAAAAATGTAATTATTGCCTTTTTTTCTTCTCAGACAGTCTGGTTTTAAAATGTATTTGGAAAAAGCAAGGTTGAAAATTAACAGTGTGCTTTACCTTCACCAGATGGAAAGATGGCTGTGTGTGTTTCTGGTTCTTTCTGAGGTTTGTAACCTAGAATGAAGTCTTCTTGGAAGACATGCAGCAGCTGTGTGTTGGCGCCACACTGAATGCACATGAACATAACATCGAGCAGATTACTACCTATTATTAAGAGGCTTTCAAAATTCCATGAGTGTAAAAAGAAATAAACAAAAACAACAGAGCAGTACTAACCTGGCTTGTGATGATGTCCAACTCTATGATACATCCAGGTCTGGCAGTGGACTGCTGGCTGACAATGTTGAACACTTCACCCACCAGTTTCTAAACAGAGAATAGACATAGCAACATATCAATGTGGCATTCTGTACTTCAAACCACCAGTCCAGTGAAAATAAATAAATGTAGTGACTGGTGAAGAATAGCTCTATGAAGATAATCACCACATCGAATAAGTAAATTTGTGACATCATGTACAACAGTGTGTTTTTGTGTACTGGTAACATCAATAGATAAAAGTGGCAAAAAAAGTGGCAAAAAAAGAAAATTATTAAAGATCTCACAGATGTAAAACCAACCTAAATAAAAATATTAAATGTCACAGGAGATGTGATTATGTTGGATCTGTGATGTTACAGACATTGATGTGTACTCACTGGAAAATGCAGCATCTCCTGAGTCATACATAAAATTCAGTAAACACACTCAAAACAGACACCTCCCAGTGAGCGATAAAATCTTGTTGTGTGCGTGTGTGTGTGGCAAGAGTGAGTGTCCACCCACAGACGTTTCAGGATCTGACAGCTCATCCAGTAGTTTTCTGGCATCCACCACAGCTTGATAGAGACGCAGGTTTTTACCATCTGATGCTACAAAGCAGGCACTGGCGCTGTTACAGTAAGTTCCTGAGGGCCACAACATAATGTTTGGAGAGTCATGCTGTGCAAAAGAATATATTCATTACTTTTAATGGGCTACAACATAAATTGATTCAAAGGAAATTATTTTAAAAAATGTCATTGAAAAATGTGATAGTTTCAGCATATACTTGAATAATCCTTGAATTTACCGTGCTCATTAGAGACATTTTACAACTCAAAAAGAGTAACTTAAATCATGATGGTGCTTTCTGAGACCCCAGAGAATCATTAGGTCCAGGCTGGTACTTAGATGGAAAAGTTATATTGTTGCTTTTGGGGAGCATTCTTGAAATGCGTATAGATTTTAGTAGGCAATAACAAGGCATACAATAAACAACTTTTTTTTAGGGTAAAACTGACATGTGCAACACTTGTGGCTACACAGTGTGTGCTCTAGTAGCCTCAATGCAATAATTGCACTGCAATAATGCAGGACTTTGAAAGAAATGCACCACATATCATATTGCATATTGCAGAGACCCAGGTAACTCGGCAAAAATGATCAGTCACTCATTAGAAAAAAATTTCTCCACTGTCAGTCATTGATAAAATTCCCTTCCATATTAAAATTCATGGTGTGTTTACCAAGTACAGAGCTGGGTACTAGTGTAGGCAGCCAAGCGACATTGCTGAAAGCAGAAGTGTGCAGAGAGTTGATACGGGCCAGTTCAGAGACCCCTCCAGTGCAGGACAGGGGTCCAATGTGATCCACCCTCCACAATATCAGCTCACTGTAGATGGCGTTGGGGTCATGGAAGGTCCTGGTAGCTGCATTACGAAGCTGCTTTCTGCTGATGCACAAGTCACACACAGTCATAACACATCTGTGCCATCATCCATATGCTCTTAGCCTATTTGTTCCTCCTCTCATCTCTTTCCTACGTGGCATTAACACATACAGATCTTAACCAAGTAGCAGACAGTCTACGTCCACTCATAGAGCTGAAGCTATGTGTTTGTGTCTGTGTTTTATTAGAGCGTGTAATTTCACCAACTGGCTTCTGACACAGCTGATGTTCTGAATATGAGGATGCACTTAATCTCTTGTTGTGAAGTTCATTTCCTCTAAGCACATAAGAGCTTTATTATACTATTTTTTTAAAGGTTAAAGTTGTTTAAGTAAAAAAGGAAGGGACATTGGCACGACAGATTAGTATTACATTCCTGTATCTCTACAGGAAGAAAGTAGTTAACAATCGGGTGTTTTTGTGGGAACTAAAATGAGAATGACTGGCTCTTTCCTAGCTGCCATTCACATTGTGTCAGAAGACATTTGCATTTGCATGAAGTTCAGCATAACCTCTGCAGTTTCAGCGGATAACAGATACAAATGTACAAACATCATGACAGAAACGTTTATTTTTACACAACCTATGACGGTGCCAATATGTGTGAGCAGCATGTTTGTCACTGTCCCCCTCGGTTATATACCTGGGAAGTCCTTTTGGGAGGGGAACGGTAGGAGGCTGCTCTCCTTCTAGGCTGCTAGGCGCTGAGGGAGGGGTGAGCAGGGCATTATGGTGAGAGGAGGTCAGCAGCAGCGGCAGCACTGTGTGGCAGGCTTGGTCATTCAGATGGAAGCGGTGGCCACAGTACCGGAACTTGTGAGATACGGTCAGTACGTTGGAGAAGGCAGAGCACTCGGCAAATGTCACAGCCCACTGCAGACAGAGGGAACCAAAAATAGAGCAGTTTCACAAACATGCAATTAGAACACAATTCATTACTCTGGTGATGATGTGAAATTATAGTGTTGATGAATGCTGATCCCACATTTTTACAATGTTTTACCTGGTTAAGGGATCCATCAACATGCTTTGAGACCATCATGACAGCAGGGCTGGTACCGGGGCGAGAGTTGGAAGAAGGAGCCAGAGCGGGAGAACCAAGGCTGACTGAGGCTGAAGCAGAGTGGGAGACATGTTGGACCATTCTCGCCTGATCCGCTGCCCCGGTACTCTCACCTTCATTCAAAGTGCAGGCATACATCAGGATATTTTTACTCAATGAGTTGGCATCACCTGTAGGAAATGCCACTGGAATACGGGAAGAGAAGGAAACCTGGAGGGACAGTTGAAGGGAAATAAAAACCATTAGGGGAACAAGGACCCTTTCTCTGTGAAGCTGTTGGAAGTTTCACATAGCTTTTCTTGCAATTGCAATTTAAGGATGATGTTCAGGTTAAATATAGTGCCTTTTGGAGGCAAGTTATAAATCATGATTAATCATTAGTGCCTTTGAAAATATCATATCTGGCCAAAAATTGAATTGAAAACAACCCGTCTTAGATTTGTCTAAGACTAGTGAGGACTTTGCTTTGAGAACTAATGAAGCCCCTTGGATAAGAGCTGGATATGACTATGACCTGGATGAGTGAGTATATACACAGACTTATTAAATAATAAATCAAAATATTATTATTCCAAAAACTGTCAACATTTAAAGCTGATTGCATCAAATGAACTTCGGCACCAGTTAAACTTTTCTATTAGTCTTACATAAGAAGTAGGAAGTACTTTCTTGCTTGTGGAAATTACAAGCAGGATTTGTGTGGGTTTTTTTTTTTTTTTTTTTTTTCAGACCTTTAATTTCTGCGCTTACCTGAACCTGTCTGAAGATGCCCTGGTTGAATTCGTCCAAATACTTCAGGTGCCACACCAGGAAAGAACCATCAGTTGGGTGAATCGTAAACAGCATGTCTGGGCTCTTGTTCCACTCAGTTGTTAGAGTCTCCATCTTCCTCTCCAACAACATGGAGGGCAAAGGCATGCTGGAGCTTGATCCTGGGGAGGATGCCTTAGTGCTTCCCTGCTCCCCTAATTCACCCTCTTCACCATGCTCTGAGGAGGCTTTGTCAGATATGTCATCCAGATCTAGAAAGACAGGAAATAATGTGTTTTTACAACCAAATGTCGTCTTAAGGTAATGTGCTTTAATTATTGAGTATTGGCCTGGTTGTGGGTCATACCAAAGTCAAACTTCATTGGGGAACCCTCTGGATCCACGAGGTCCTCAGTAGTGTGGTCCAACTGCTGTTCAGTGAGCTTACGGAGCTGCAGCATAAATAGGTCCATGGAGGAAGTGAAGCTAAGGTCCTTATTGTTGAGCCAATGAACCACAAAGCCTCCACCACCAGTGCCATCGTCTGGGTTAAAAATGGCCGAATCAGCCAGTACCGATGGGATATCTGAGGGATGGAAAGATGAGGCATGGAGGAGAAGCAAAAGGGTGACAGTAATAAGAAATGGGTTAAAAAGGTGATAATCAAGCTTAGACTAGTTTCACAGTTAGACTGAATGTGTTTCAAGCTCATGAGTCGCTCATGTAACAGAAGCCATTTCATTGACAAATTCTGCATATTTTGAAATTAATTACATATCAGAAAATTTAACTCAAAAATATTAAATGATGATGATAAGTCATCATCATGTAAAGCTTGTAATGACCAAATTACATGATCTTTGCAAGTAATTGAAAAACCCTTTTATAGTCAATATGCCAACCATATATGAGTCGATGATGAACACATCCTACCTGTGTTGGGGTTAATACTGGCTGAGATATGGAAGTGACACAGGGCATTAGCATGATGAGCAATGTGGCGGTGAGTGTGTGTGTCCTGTGCGCCAAGCTGAGAGGGAAGCAGCTCACTGTGGGCCACCAAAGCAGAGGACCGCCGCCGGCCCCGACGCAGATGCTTCAGGTGGTGGATTGACTAATCAAGTAAAGCACAAGAATAAATCAGAGAACAGGTTTTTGTTATTTCTTATGAGAAATCGCTGGTTTATGATGCATTTTCTTTTATGATTTATTTCTGGTCAAATAAGAATGTGTACCTCCAAAGCATGCTGGATCTTGTCCTTATTGCCTGCCAGGCCTGGCAGGCTGGAGCTGAAGGAGTGTGTGTTCTCAGAGATCTGCCCCCCAAGCAGGCTGTCTTCTGGCAGCAAGGTCTCTGACCACAACCTACACACACCATCCTCACAGGATGTCAGCAACACATTGCACACGGAACCCCTGAAAAACAGCAGGTGGTAGGAATAATCTTACAGACACATTAATTTCATTTACCATTCATCTCATCAGCGTGTTTGCTCTAAAAACATTTTGTTAAAATGCATAGAGAGAAAAGGGAAGAAGCATTATTATTAGTGGAAGGGATAAAATTTAACTGCATGACAGGATATAGCAAGATGGACTGATACATACAGTCCTACATATTTCACTGAATACAAACTGGGGATGTGTTGAAAAAAGAAAAGGCTGATATAAGTAAAAAGATTTAATAAATCTGTCATGCGTCATTGAATACCAAGCACACGCTAAAAGATATAAAATGAATTTCTTACTGCCTGTCCAAACATTTGAGTGTGCATGTGCTTACTTACTTGGGCATGAACTTGCTGGTCTTCCTCCAGGACATACCAGTGACCGAGCGAGGATGAGCCAGGTAAACAAAGGAGAAGTGAACAGGGAGGGGCTTTTTATCTGAGGGGTCCTGAACCACCACTGCCGAACGCCAGCCCGTGGTGGGATACCATACTTTAAGTAAACAGTCATCCTGCATTGATAGACACATACACAAACTTAAATCATATACATTGTCACTGGCCTTATCATGAGAGAAAAAGAGGAAAAACCTCAAAGAATTTGTTGTTTTGCAACATGTTGACTCATTTACCTTCCCAACTGTTGCAAAGTACTCCCCATCAGGAGACCACTTGGCAATGTGAACAGATGCAGCTGTCCTGAGATAAACACAAGCATAAACAACCATATCAGCTATATTCATCTCCCCTGGGAAACTCTACACGGGAAAAATCACAAACATGCCGCTCCTGTCAGATGTTTGTATGGATCCTTTGTGTAAACCTTTCATTTTAGAAATCGCACTTCCCTGTTCTAGTGGCTTGCTTTCGCATTACGTTTCATCAGTTGACAATTAGTTATAGGATATTGTATGACTACGTCTGTTTACACAGCTTAAAGCATACACTACATACACCAAAGAGTATGTAGTAGTAGTTTTTTGTTGTGTGTCCTGGAAAAAAAGAGAAAAGAACATTTTGCTCCTATTCTGCTTCTAGTTACTAAGATTGAAAGAAAAAAAAGACAATAGAACAAGCGTTATCTAGCCAGTTGCCAGGATATTGTCTTCAATAATAGATAACACTGCCTAATTTTTTTTTTATTTTTCTACAGTTTTCACAAAGGCATCAACATACTTGCACTGCCATATGCAGTTCCAGTCGTTGAGGACAGGGTGGGGCTTGTCCTCACTCATCTGCCCATCCTCCTCCTCTATCAAGGCATCTGCCAGTGGAGGTGCCCACAGCTGGAGCCGCTCAGTCGCTGCAAGGATACGGTTCCCTGAGGACACACAAGCATGATGTTACACACCTCACATCCCACATTGACTACTACAGTGCAGGGAGCCAAATGCACAAAGTGGCTTGAATAACGCACGTCAATTCAGACAAACCAAAAGGCTGTGAGTAGGAGCTGTAGCGTAGTGTGATTCATTTAGTGAGCGGATCAGTTAAACATGGAAAAGGCAGGCAGGTACCTTGTGGGTCCCAGGCCAGGTTGTAGGTGATGGCATCAAGAAAGAACTGTCCCGTCTTTTGCCACTGATAGTTAAGCTGCTGTTGGTGGCACAGTGGCAACACAAACCATGGAATGTCAAGTAAGTATGATTACAGTCCCTGGACAGTGATACAAAACACTTCATACAGCATGTCTAAGACACTGAGTTTCATGCTCACCTTATGGCGTTTGTTTGGGTTGGTGGAAAGAGGTTCAAAGATGCAGACAGTGTTTCCATAAGATGCAGCGATCTAAAAATAAATAGCTGTGGTCATCATCACAACACTACTCAGTCCATCAATGCATCTGCACAGTCGTCCCCATGGTGGGGAGCATAAGGTTTAGGAAAGGGGGACACCAAGAGGAGAGCATGACTGTACATGATAGGAGCAAACATAGGCCTAAATGTTCTTCTTTAGGGTGAAGTGTAATTGATAATGTTGTGCAGTCACTCAGGAAAATGAACATGATTGGAGGGGAGGGACTCACCCTGCCAAGCTGGTGGGAGCACTCCACACATCCCACTTGTATGTTCCCATTCTGAGCTCCAGGGATAATCTGCACACACTCAAAATCACTGGCCAAGATCACCACATCACAACCAGAGCCATATGCCTAAAAAAGAGAGAGTAAAAATAAGTAAATACAATGAACACATAAGGAGAAAGCAAATCAACAAATTAAATCAATACATTTCAAGTCCCCATAACTTCAGATTTTATATATTACTTGCGGCTTTAAAAACCTGTTCAGTGTGCTTCCTATGTGTTTGAATTCCCATACTAGGGCTAGGCAATGATTTTTCAATAATAATAATAGTTCATGGGACAATCGTTTTGTTTTTACAAAGTCATCTCTTGTTATTTCCCTTGCCCTCAGTGACACCTGGAAATTTCATGTTCTTACTTAAGGTGAGAAATAAAGCTTTAATTTTCCATATCTGTGCCTTACTTTCACATATTCTTTTTTAAACTTTGTGTTCACTGCTGTTTTTGGAATAGAGTTTTATTAGGCCTTCTTCGATCAGTTATCAAAAGTAAAATGATTTCCGGCAATCGAACAGCATTTTCAGAATTGCACATCCCTATGCCACATGGATAGATTTAAACTGGTTACAAAATGCAATGCCATAAAACTGACTGAAAGCAGTCCATCATATCACTAAATGGCAGTGATATGAATATTGCATTAGCCGGGTGAGATAATACAACAGGACAAGCGCAGGAAGCTTGTGGCACTAAAAATAGCATACAACAGCTCTAATTCAAATGCTGTTTTACAGCTCCATTGCATGAAGAAAAAAATAAATAAACCTACACGTGCAATAAGAAAAAATACACAGCATGTGTTTACTTTCCACACTTAACAGGCAGGCGGTAAGATTTGGATAAAGTCAATGAAAGTAAGTTGATACATTGGTGGTTGCTGGCATTTGGCAACCAAGTGCAGAGTAGCAGCAGTAAGCAGCAGCACCTGGGAGACAGGCAAGCTGGCCTCAAAGCAACAGCACAGTCAGGATGAAGCCTCGTGTCTTTCATTATTCAGGAGAATAGGAGGTGAGGTTGGGAACCACTGAGTCACACAACAGGACGACAGTGCAGCCAGTTGTACTACGTAAAGTGACAGGTGACGTAGTGAAGACTGTGTTGGGAAATGCAGAGTATGAGGAGAATCGGGGTAGAAGATTCAGTCTGTGCTTTACTACGACGTTTGCTCCAGCACACTACGGCTGGAATTAAAAGCAGTCACCATCATGCACCATCTAGGACTGCATCTCTCTCCCTCTCTCATCTCTTTGTCATTTGTGCTGGATCGGAACTTGAGCCATGTCGATAAGCTTGAGTATATATGCCTTACACTGAATGATCATTATTGTTTAGTCCCTCTATATTCAGTTTGCCAGTGTCATGCATTTCTTTCATTATCCATACACACATTATGTGTGTGTGTATCCAGTACGTACACACACACACAATCACACACACACACACTGAAGATACAGAGAGCTGGAAAAATAAAGTAATCAGTGTTTATGTTGCCTTCTTTTTGGTTTTCAGTTCGATTTTCTTCCTTTCATCACTAGAAAAATACATAATTTACTCTACTGCATGTCACTAATGGTCAAATTATTGGAAATTATTGAAAAGCTACAATTTGGGTGGAGTACAGATCTTTCAAATAATTCAAGACATCACACACCTTATGACTATCTTTACTATTTAGCTTTACTGTTCAGCTTGCTCTGAGGCTGTTCATTTGTTTCAGCTAAATATATCAATAAGAATCCAGTGATTCTTTCCATAAATGCACTTGGATATATACCAAAGCATATCTTATAAATTTGCTGATTTAAGGTTTCCCTCCTGTTAGACATGCAAGCTGCTTACATTAATTATTATGCTGTCTTTGAACAAATATGACCTCCTCTGTAACAGATTAACAGTAACATATAACAATAACATAACTACAGAGCTGCACTTAAAGTTAGCACAGCATTGTAAATGCATTGTTATGTAAAAAGTGAACCATATCTATTGAAGTACTGTCTCCTGGAGACATGCTTTGAATTTTGTTGAAATTACTTTCTACTCCAGCATTGCGTGTGTGTGAAAGGGGATATGACTATTATTACCCAACTGTGGAAACACTCTGTCTTTCTTCAAAACGGTCAGGCGACAACCTCCATTCCTAGAATAATCTAATGGGAGTTACATAAACCAACTCACCGATTGCTGAGCATCTGAAGTGCTATTTGCCTAATGGTGTTGTCTATGGGGCAGAGGTGTAGCCTTTCTGGATAAGTATATTTCAGTAGGAAGGATTGACTGTGGTCAGATGTTGTGGTAATGAAAGCAGAATCAGAAGTGAAAGAGAAGGAGGGAAAGATCACTTCTGCATTCCCTCCATTAGAAGCCTCTTTCTTATCATGCCTATCACGTAAACCGTGTTCCACATTCAAAGATGGTACAACAACACTTTCACGTAAATCCTAGTTAGCTGGCTTCGAGCTGTCGCATAACAGCTTAGCTGCAAATATCTTAAAATGTGAATTGATGAGTTGTGATCTGTAGTAAACTGGTTTTAATGTCAACCAGTAAAAATGTATCCTTGGAAAAGTCTATAGCACAGACATGTACTTTGATTCCAGAGTCGGTAGTTATAATATACGAATCTTGTTATTCTCTGCAGCATGACTGCAGCGAAACAGCAGGCAATAACATTTGAATTACACCAGGTTCTGCTTCGATGTCTCCATTTGTCTGTTGGTCATAATGCATCCAACTTAATCAGTGAAGTCAGTTAGACTGGCTGCATTTGAAGTAACTTAATGGAGCTTGAAACATAAATAAAGGAGGCTGATTGGCCTGTACTACTTCATTTTCTGTTTGCAAATAAATAAAAATTACTTCACGGTTTTTGCATTAATCTGGAGCAAATGATGATACCATCATATATAAAATAATTTTGACATTAATTCCTGACATCTAACACATACAAGCAATTCACTTTTTCTCAGTTGTTTAGATTAGTGTAGACTGCACCAATGCCTTCAAGTTCTTACAGTGGTCTGACATAATAAATAAGCATGAACAAGGTTGGTTATATGTGTTTTCATATGCCACAATATTGTTTGGTATCTGGTGGCCAAATTCCTGTGTGTGGCCTTATGATGTGTACTGCCATGGCTCCATAAGTCAATGTGTTTTGCAACTCTGTCCACTGTCCCATGGCAAATACTTGCTTTTAGCAATCTCACAAAATCTGACAGTATGCGGTCGACAGTATGACTGAACGATCACGAGTCTGAGATGGTTAAAGTCTTCCCATATTCTCATATCCTTCCTCAGCCCAGTTGGCATCACTGTATGACATTATGAGTATTCTAACAACAATCAGAATATTCAGATGAATTAAAACCGTTAAAAAAACGTTAAATAAACTAAATTTAAAGTACTAAGCTGCAGCCTCGGGAATGGGTGTGCATGTACTCACTCTCTTTGTGCTTTCAAGTTGACACATGTGTTCTATTATTAGCAGAGCACACATCTGCAGTTTTGCACATAAAATGAGGTTGTTTGAGAGGACAATGAACACCCGTTACCTTTAAAAAAAAAAAAAAAAAACATCGGAGCCTTATCCCAAAATCACTCAATACCCCATAATGTCAAAGTGAGAACAAAATTTTAGAAATTGCACAGAGCTGTTCTTAGGCTACTCTTGTTATCTCAGCTATGCATTGTCAGCTGTGAGACCTTTGCCTTCTGATATTTAAAAAGGGTTTACCTTGTGAATCCAATCAATAAGATCCCAAAAGTGATTTGTCAAAATTGTCAAAATAGTGTAGGTTGATAAACCTTGTTATGAAAAAAGAGAATTTAGCTTTGGCAGCTCCCACTTCTCATGAGATGCTACACCTTAATGAGAGTGTACATACGGTAAATCTACTGACACCTGTCTGGAGAGGTGAGTGTTTTTGTGTGGCCTGATCACTGCCCTAAGTTGAACTCAACTAAATATTAGTGGTGGGAACTGAAAATGCCTGATAGATTTTGAAGGGAAGCAACACACTGTAGCGTCATGACCAATTATATTGGTACAAAAATAATTTTAGGAAAAAATTATATAAATGATCTTTTCACATAAGGTTGTAAATGTAATAAATGTGCAGAGGAATGATTCCATAACCAATGCAGCTGTTGCTTGATGCTTGCTCATTTGAACTGGTGCACTCGTGGGTGCTGTGAGTTAGCTGTGTACTAAGTGTGTGTCTGCATGTTTGTGTGTCAGTGTTTGGCCTCTGAGCCCTAGGTGTCAGTGTGAATGTAACTGCTTGGGACATGATGACTAGTGTTCTTCAAATACCCTCTCAGACACAGAAAGAAAACACCAGGCACAAAAACTAAAACCCTCTGGCAACATGCATGCCTTTAGCTTCACAACTAGCTCTGCCCTATATTGTCATATCTGCTAACAGATATGACCATGGTGAAAAAGCCTCCCTATTTACATTGAAACCACTGATCAAACCCAGATCTGGGGTCAGTGGCCGGGGAGTGGGTGACATACCCTCCTATTTAAAAAGGAGGATGTGTCATTTCAGTTTTCCCCTCATCCAATTACCTTCAATGCTGCATGATGACAAAACAGAAGATGAATTTCAGAAATTGCACAAGGTTGGCTGCCAAGAGGCCTAAGTAATGTTGTGGAATTGCTTTTGTTGTGAACTAGGTTAAAGACCACTCCCTCTGACTTCCATCAAAGGTCACCGTAGAGGAACTGTGTTTTTATCAACAGCAAGTGAAGTCAATGTTAAATGACTCAGGTTGTTGTGAAAGATTACACTCCACACACAGTCATCCTCATCATTGGCCATCTGTTCTTAACAAAAGAGCTAATTCACACCTATCTGTTTTACACAAAGAGCTGTACCATGAGCTGGGGTTAAAAATACTGAGCACTTTTTCCTACTTGCCAACACAACAGATGATGAAATATTACAGGTTCTTCTCATGTCTCGCTGCACTTAATGGAATATTGACTGGGACTGTGCGTACTGTGAATTAGAGGCACAGTGGAAACACAGAAAATGTTGGGAAGATGCCAAACCAGACACCAGCAGACAAAGCATATAACAGATAGAGAATTTGCTTCAAATGTCTGATAATATGTCAGAATGTGTACAAATACATGCAATCCACATGCGTGATGGACAAAAATCTAACTTTACCCTATATTGCACACACCCACACACACATACACGCGCGCGCGCACACACACACAAACATCCAGCCCTCTAGCTCATGTATCCATATATGGCCCTGTACGTCATGGCTGGCGCAGCTGATGCTGGGATGACAGCGAGTTAAATTTCCATGCGAAGGATTTAACGACAAACGGTAGCAAGCTTAGCTAGTTGAACAATCGCAAAAAACAAACAAACAACAACAACAACAAAAAACGCACCGCTTGTCCCATATTTACAATGCACACTACCAAACGCAGCGTGCTCTGCAAAAATAAAAAATAAAAATAAAATACTAATAAAATAGTCAGAGCGTGTCCTCTTGGAAATATCAGGCGATTATGTTGTGGCTGCGCAGAGGGATTCCCTTGCAGTAATCCTAACTTTACCAAGATGCAGCTAAAGGTCATTTGAGCGGCTAGCGATCACTGTTGGGAATGCATAATGTAACGCTGCCGTAACAGAGAAGATGCAGACATTACAGCTGAGCATCTACTCTCTGCTCGATGTCATGCTGACTGTCATAGTAAACGAAACTGTGGGATGAGGGGGTGAGGGGGTGAGGGGGGGGGGGGGGGTGGTGGTGGTGGGGGTAAGGATGCCCTGAGTAGTCTGGACTCGCTGTTTTGTGAATGTGTCTGTGCGGCAGTTTCAGCTAGCACACTACCCGGCTAGTCCGTGCTGTAGCTCCGCAGCTAGCCCGATTACTGCCAATGTAGGGTTAAGCTAGCTAGATAGCCGCGCGGCTAGCTAGTCAGACATTAGCTGCAATGGGTGTCATCTTGAGTTAAATAAAATCTAAATAAAATCTCACCGTGAAGGGAATGTCATTCACGCTTCCCACCGAATAGCAGCAATCTCCAGGGTTCACAGCTCCCGTCAGCACCTGGTGCAGATGCATTTTCCTTATATTGTAGCCGCAGAAGTGTGCGTGTGTGTTTGTGTGTTTCTTTCTTTCTTTTTAATTATTTATAACGAGTCCACCCTTTCGGTTTCTCCGTTTAGCAACGACCGGGGATTCCATCAGGAACATTAACGTCGTCCTCGGCCTGCCAGCGTCCTCTTCTTCCACGGACGGAGGGGCTGCGGAGATTTGTGCTCGACCCCGGTCTGAGTGTGATTACTGCCGGCCCTGTCATCTACTTAGACATGTAAAACTGGCCATCCGTCGCCTCTCACTGTCAGCACCATCCCCACGATTAATCGTGAAAGCCGAGGAAGCAGGATCTCTGCAGCGAACCTGACATGCGCGTTCACGACGTTGCCCAGGCACGACCGAATCGTTGCAGATTTTAGTGATCTAGATCGGACAGATGCCAATTCCTCCAACTCACGCGGTCCTTAAGTGGGCTGAATCACGATTGAAAGGACTTCAGATCATCTGTTATAAAAGGTAAAAGGTAATTCAAAGTCAATGTGAGTGACTGGCCGCGCTGCTTTCAGGGACACTGTGTAGCAGATCTAGTTGTGCTTTTCTGTGTTTGAGGCGCGCCAGCTTGTAAAGCCAGCACCCCTCTGTGGACGAATGGAGTTCATTGATCACACTGTTGGGTCAGAAGTAGAAGCAGACATGGTGAGCCAAAACTTGTATCAAACTGAGGAGAGAAAGCTGTACAAAGAAAGCATTTCATTAAATAGCAGTAAAACAGTCTTTTACAGTGGTTTATAGTGTTGGTTCATAGTGTTGCAGCAGTGAACCCCCCCCACCCCCCTTTGCACGTTTCAAATTCAATAAGAGTTGTCTGCTCAGAATGTAAGCAAATGTTGTATCTGTCAAATGTGAAAACTGCAAGTATTCCCTGATGCGACATTTCAGTAAATTGATTATTTTTAGCTTTGAATGGGGAAAAAGCAAACGGCAAACAATACTTAGCACCTTTGCAGTTTGTTCTTCTGTTTTGTAGTCTGTGAAAACCAAAACAGAAGTAATAGCAGGTTAAATCATTCATAACACTTATTAGTTGCAGCCCGAATGTTTTTTTTTTTTTTTTCATTTATTTATGAAGCACTGGTTGGGGCTTAATATTGCAAGGAGTAATATTTCGACAATGAATAAAAATGAATGGTATAAAAAAATTTAACTGTTTTTGTCTGTTTTGATATATTTTTTAAACTATCAATTGGGCAATGTCATTTCAGAAGAGCTTTTTAAAATAAATTATTAATCTTTTAAAATGTCAGTGGGCATGAGTCATTGTGTCCTGTTGCGTACGCCTCATGGGATGATGAGATACAATAAAATGTGATATACTGATATAGAACTGCCCATTACTGTTGTGGCATGGTATGGAATGGTGAGTGAGTGCAGAAAAACCAGACCAAGGTTCATTGTGACCCTCTCATCTCCTTATCTATTCTTATTCATCTCACTGATGAGATTTAACAGAGTAAATCACCAAAATAATGTTGAGCCCTTTTTCCCTTTCATACCCCGGCTTACACAACGACTCACACTCCCTCCTCCATTGTTTCGAGATAATTGATGAGAAGTCTGATTGGGGATCCATGGTGGTGATACCAACCAACCATCATGGCATTGGCCTAGTTATTTAAGGCACACTCACATCATGATCAGGCCAGGCCTGCCTGCAGGCCAACATGACACAAGATAACAGAAAAGAAAATTGTGAGGCAGCAGCCCAGAGACAATGTGACACATAGTCACAAAGAGTGCCAACAACAATGGCCCATCATGTAGCATGTTTAATATTGTGTCTGTCCATTTAGCATTTACTGACAACTGTTTCTGGGAGTGTTTGAGTTTACAGCAGCTCTGAAATCATAGACTGGCCACACCGAATGATTAAAAAAAAATAAAACAAAGCGCAACCAGTAATTGACAGCCCATTGTAACCATTATAAATGAGCTGTGAATGAAGATGCAACACAGTGTGACTAAGATAACCATCCAGAAAACTGAAAGTCAGTAACATCATGCCAGAAATCTGTCTCTTTCAGCTCCTTTTCTCTTTGGTTAATTTTAAAGGGCAGACTGATTTGTGGAAGACAACCTGAGTGTATAGCAATATTTTCAGGACTGTACTGCTGGTGATCCCTTTCATCAACCCAAAGTTAAACAGAAGGAGATGTTCATGCAGATTCAATCATGCATACTTAGATTCTTTTTTTTTTAATTAAGAAAAGAGATGTCCACATTTTTTGGCAATGTACAACTGACCAGCCAATAAAGTATACTGTAAGGCTACTTCAATGCTTTTGTATTCCAAACCAATAGAGACAATGCTGTAATTACAGAGAGAAAAATGCAAGTGTTAGCACTGCAGGTGTGTGTGTAAGAGAGAGAAGTCCTGGGCACTGTATATAATGCTGTATGTGTGGTTGTTGTAGAAGCTCCATTGGGAGAGGGTGCCACGATCTACAGAGAACAGAATTAAATGCATTATAGATTTTTTCATTTCATGGATGGCTGCTAGCTGGAGGAAACTCAGTGTAACCCTGAGGTGCAAAACATTCCTCAGCCCACGACAAAGATATGATGGAGCCATCCTCACAATTCTAAGTGAATAAATCACTACGTATTGCTGAAATACATGGATCATGACGACAATATTTTCAGTAATTGAGACTTTATTTCTGGGTCAAAATTAACACAATAGCAGAAATAAAAGCCTGAGGAAAATGTTTTTGATTTTAAAGAAACTATGGCTGCAAACCATTACTTCCTATGTGAAGATATGATAAAATAATTAAATTCTGAGCAGCGAATAAACTTTTGATCTAAACTTTATTTTTGGTATGTGAATATTAATCCATTCATTAGTGTATCTGCCCCTGTCACTGTTGGTTGTCTTCATATATATACATATTTATTCATTCATTCATTCATATTCAACCACTTATCCGTTTCCGAGCTGCTGAGGCTGCTGAGGTCAATCCCAGCTCACACTGGGTGAAGGCAGGGTACACCCTGGACAGGTCAGCAGTCCATCACCGGGCCAACAACCACTCACACTAACACCTACAGACAACTTACAGCCACCAGTTAACCCAAACATGATGTCTTTTTGGTGGTGGGAGGAAACCCACACAGACACGGGGAGAACATGCAAACTCTGCACAGAGAGGCCCCACGACCAAATAAAACAAACAATGAAACAAACACTGAGCACCCACATGAGGCATGAGCTTTATGATTTAGGTAAAAATCACCTCCAGGGAAGAAATAACATTTTCAGGTGAAAAGGCCTCAGACAGATGAGGAGATAAGACTGGAGGACGAAGGGACTAACAGTTGAGCTCCCAGTTGTTGTTTTTACCTGTTCACAGTGATCACAGATCAGCAGCAAATTCCATCCTGACCCACCAACATAGACCCTGGTAGCAGCTGAAGCTGTCCAACTGCTCTTCCTCTCCTCCAAGTCTCATTACATGTGTATTTTTAAATTTTTGTGTCTGCCAACTTTCGCAAATGTTGTGTTACTTCATGAATACGTTCAGCAAATGTTGCTATCTTTAGTTAACTTCTTTCCAGTGGCGCTGTGCCATACTAAAGGGCGATGCCAGCACGGACCAATGGTGGACGAGTTTGGATTGTTTTCTGTTTGTTGTGCAGTGGTTGCTTTCATTCGGCCGTGCTTCATTTTGTGAACTGAAAATGCGAGGTGAACTTTTATTTGTTCTGACAGGCCACATGTAGTTAACAGTGAGGATGGTATGTTTACATACAGTTTCTAATTTTCTGAGGTCATGTAACCACTAGCTATAATTATTACTATTACTGATGCAAAATATAAATGATATGTATCATGTAACTAAGATTATACTATCATAGCTAAAAGACTGAGTTCAGTCCTATATGACTCTGAGTATGACTTACAGGCTTATATGACAGACTGCATGACAGTAATTAAGCCCTTATGAAACTGGCTTTCTCAAGAAGCTGGGTTCACTCGTAAGTGCAAAGGACAGCCTGGCTTTCTGCATGTCCTAGTTTCAGTGATTATAGCTTTATTTATTACATTTCCTTGTTACTGATTCAAAAGAAACAACCCATGATGAGCAGAGACCCAAGGACAAAAGAAAAGGAAGAAAGAAAGAATATGTGGAGAATAAAACACTGGGGGGGGGTGATTGAGATAGGTTGGCAGTGATCCGCATCCAGACGCTTGTGTTATGTTGAGTTACAGAAGCTGTGAGGGATTTTAGAAGGAGGCTCAGATCAGGCCTCTCAAGTGTTCATCCATCCGGCCTTTTCCTGAGCAGATGTGTGGTACATGTCTCTGGTTTCAAACATGCTGCATAAAGGCTAACATTCTCTAGCTGATTGTACACAAGAATTACAAATTGTGGTAATGTTAGGTACTTCAGTCATGAATTGATTGCAAATAATTCCTTCAAAAATGTTAAAAAGTCTAAGTTCTAACTGCAAAAAGAGACACCAGCAAACATAAAAATAAAATTCAATCTCTCCCTAGGAAAATGCTGTAAAAATATTTAACTGAAGCATCGTATATGATACACTAAGCTCCGGAGGTTGCCACCTTCCATTGCTTACCCACTGAGAACAGATTTGGGGGAAAAAAAAAAAAGAAGTTCAAATCTACAGTACAGCACTGCAAGGGTGGAGTTTGGTTTAGTTATGATTAGCATCCTCTGAGCAGCTTTTTTTTTTTTTTAATTGACATTTAAATATGGGCCTGGGTTGCTGTCATATTGCACCATATATGAATAACATCAATGGCTCAAGGGACCTTCGTTGCCTTTGTTGAAGGAAAAAAATTCAGCAAATGTGGAAGATCTTCTCATAAGTGCTGCAACTAATGCTGCCCCCCTTTTATCAGAACTGCCTGGTAGTGTAACATCTACTTTTTATTTTAGTTGTAATGGTCACAGTTATTTAAAACTTAATACAGGTTGAAAAGCCTGTTTGTATCATCTTCCTCTGGTATTTGGCAACAAGTAACTGCTATAAATAGGCAGCCAAGGCCTCTGGAAGGATGATGACTTGAAATTCTGCAATTTTCACAATATGTTGATTAGTTTTCGTTTTGTTTTTGTTTTTTTTTTTTTGGAATCAGTGTGTTTTCTTGCAGTTTTTAAATATCACTCCTTCCCTATCCGCCCCAGGAGTATCTTCCACCTGATTATTTGATTTTCGTTCTGGATTTTCTTTGACACCTGCTTTACAGTAAATCTCATCAGTTCTCACTTACTATTTCCTCTTCCTTCTCTTTGTCTCATGCACACTGCAGCCCTGCTCAGAATCTCAGGGATTTCTGTGTCTGCGGAGATACCGAAGATTAATGACAGCTATTCCACAGTATCATCTCTGTCTGTGACACCGTTCCTTCTTTTCCCTCTCTCTACACTCTTGTCGCTTACCCCTGCTCCTCACTCACTGAAGAAGGTCAGCCTCTCTTACTGTGGTTAAACTACACCATCTGTCTCTTCTTCTTCCCTGTCCAGCCAGCCTTGGGCTAACTGATAAATATCTCACACATGTGGTTCTTTCCTAATGATTAACTGCCATTGTTTGTGTGTGAGTGCAACAGAGGGAGGGTATGAATTATTTCATTTCCTATTCAGGGTTCAGAAACCTTATTCAGGTCTGTGCTCAATAATGGAATTTAATTTTGTGCATGTTTGGTGGATGAACCCACATGAGTGAATTCATATTTGTGTAGTGAACTTTCCTCTGTCCCTTTTGTGACCTAAGAGTATTGCTGCTTTTTCCTTCATCTTTATTCATCTTTGTTATTATCTATATATATATATATATATTCTTTTTCATTCACATATGGACCTGCTGCCAATCCATTCCATTTTAAACCAATACCTCTGTTCACGATGTGTGTGCATGTGTGCATCTACTGTCGAGTACCTGTGCACATGACAGATATACTGCGGTGCATGATTTGCCAAATACAAATATGAGAATCTTCTACACAATTTGCACTACATGACCAGATGGTGTGTGTGGGCAGATTTCTGAGGTGTAAAGAGAAGATCAAGGGCTTAGCATTTAAACACTCATGTGTCCACTCATGCGTATGTGCACACACACACCTTCATGCTCATTAACAGAGAGAGACACTACCAAAGCTTATAATCACAGCTAAGTGGCAACAGGCTACTGAATCATTGTAGCAGAAAGTGATGGGCTTCTGAAAAACACAAAAAGCTATTTGTCATTATATTTGTATAGATGTATAAAAATGTGATAAAATCTTCTCTACCGTTTCAGGTTTTTAAGACATTTCAGTTTTAAACATCTGATATTTAAGTCTGCATCACAAAGCTTAAGCAGTTTCTCACTGCGTTGTTCTTAGCCCACATTCTCCAGTGAAGACTACCAGTGGGATTACTGTATTAGTATTATATACTTTGCTCAAAGCTTGGTGGTTAAGCTATATTTTGAGCTGCTCCTTTGTGTTTTGCAAGAAGTGGACATGCAGAAAGGTGACTGTGAGATCAGTCATTGCTACTGAGTTTGCATAGTAGGGTCAAAGGCTGGGGTAGGTGGAGTCAGGCTAGAGACGCCACAGAACACGTACTGCATGAATACACCATCAAAACGATCAGGAAAGATCAGGAAACCACTCCTGTGGAAATCCTCTTAATCAATATTGACTGTATTTTTGCAAGAGAGATTGGCTTTGTTTTGGCTGAATCACAGTTCTTTTTTGAGGCAATGGAGCTGTTCTGCAAATAACCGCCAGAGGTCAGAGGAGCGTCAGATGGAAGGGGTCAGTCACACAGTGTTCATAAACTGGGATCATGCTTTCTTCTAACTTTTCCACATTTACTTTTTACACTGCAAAGACTATCCTCTTTGTTTCTGGGACTCAAAACGTCTCTAGACTATCAAAACGTCTCTAGACTACAAAGACTATCCTCTTTGTTTCTGGGACTCAAAACGTCTCCCGTGGGGCAACTTGTTGTAGCCAGAAGGTCTAAGGTAAAAATCAGCTGCAGTATTCCCATTTGGACTGGGGACCTTTGTCCATTTTTTACCCTTTGGAGCACTTGCAGAGGATTGTGTTGGTTTACAGGATGGATGGATGTATCGCGTCATGTCTAACATCATCTCATTTGCAGTAATTTTGCTTCCCTGCTGTTTACTCAAGTCAAGCAAATATGGATTATTTACTCTAGGCCCACAAAATCTAGACAGGAATATCTTCATCAGCTCTTTATTTTTAAAATGGACTATATATTTCACAGATAACCATCATACATTATTTCAAAATGATCAACAAATCATTGAGATTCCGGCTATCTGATTTCTATGAATATACAAAGTGTGTTACGAGTCATCAACAGAAAATGGTCTGGTGATAATTGAACATAATCACCAGAGGAGGGTGCTGTTGACCAGTGGGACTGGGATTTACAGGCCTTATTTAGCACTGATGCCAGGAAAATAAAATGCAGTTGTGGTCGTTCAGTGACTTCCTTTGTGTTGTTTTCATGTCTGAACAATCAACGTGGAGAATATCAGTAGTTTGGTTTATAAGTTCTGGCAATATTTCATATCTACAATAATAAATCAGACAGATTTGTGTGTGCATTCTGACGTGTCCAATTAGTGCAAAAGTATACTGTGCTACCTGTGTTGTGTACAAGTGTATGTACTGTAGGTGTTAGTGTCTGTCACGTCTGCTTGTGTGCACGACACATGCTAACTGCATGATGCTCTATGTATGTGCCTCCTTCTGTGTGTCTGGCTTTGGCAGACGGGTGAATCCCGGGAATGTAGCAGAGCAGGAAGAAATGATTATACCACACAGAGTTGCTACTGCTTCTGGGCAGCCTGAACCCCCCCCTACTTCCCCCAGTTCACACACGGTTCTATTGGCTCCACAGCCTACAGCAGGATTATCAGGATTATATCATGGCACAAGGCAGTATGATGAACAGACAGACAGACAATACGATTAGGAAAGCAACTCTGCAAAGAGACATGTTCTCTCACTGGCTGTAAGCTGTAGTGTAATATCAAGAAAGGTCATAAATACACTTGAGCTATGTTATTTTCTCTGGAATCGCCAGAGATGGCTGAGTAATTACTGCTTCATAGATCCAAACATCCAGGTCCAATAGTTGGCAAGAAGACACTGATTGGGTCCTTTAATAGCTGTTGTATAAAAGCTTGCATTGAGTGAAAGACAGTGTGAAATTGGAACTGCTTTAGAGTAAGGAAATGTGTCCTGATTTGTAAAGGAGTTCTTTCTAATGGAGATTAGATATGAGAGAAAAAGGCCTTCAATAATAAATGGTGCTTTTGAATAGTGCCTTATTTAAAAGTGAGCTGTTGTAAATGATTCTGTCTGTGTGTCTCTTTTTACTCTGGCTGATCATTAATCTGAACTATCGGGGCTGATAAGAGGTTAGGAGAGACGTTACAGGAGGATCACTCTCAGACTGATGAGTGTGCAAGAGAGAGAAACAAAGTGTGTGAAGCCATAGCACTTTTTAAGACTTTGAGTTTGATGATGGTTACGCTGCATTACTCGCAAAATTTTAAAGGAAGGTCATAATACACTTCTTATCTGACCTGAGGAGACAATGAAGCCTTTCAAGCAGGGGAACAAAACAAAGAGAAAGGATCAGCCAGGTGGGAACTGATGACGGTGATTCCATACCTGTTCAAAGAAGAGCCAATAATAGGCACCGGCAGGGAGAGGAGAAAAACCTGGTGTGATGAGATTCACTCACAAACACAGCGAGAGATACAGAGATTTATTTTTACCTTTTTAAAATGTTTCTTGTGTTCATATTTTTTATTTAATTATGAGTTTATTCATAATTTTCTTGAGTTACAAGCTCCAAATATCTTTCCTGCCAGTGGGACATTGATGTCAAATATTCATTTGCAATAGCAAACATCCATCACCAAAAAAAGCTTGAAAAGTCATGTCCTCATTTGAATTTCACTTACACATAGACACACACACCAGAGCTGGCTCATAAGACCGTGAAATCACTGATGTTTTGCTAATATATGTATTCCTTTAATAATGAAAATGCATCTTAGTAATGCAAATTGAACAATATGTGGATGAGTATTGATAACATTTTGAGTGTAACTTGCAGGACTTATAAATACCAGACATTACAGAAAATAATATTGGCTAAAAAAAGTTCTGTCATCCCTCGTTATCTTTCTATTACGTTTTCATGGCACTTTGGTATTTGTTGACTGATCAGTTGAAAACATGATGCGTAATCACATCATTCTCTCTGAGAGGGGCTCATATGAAATCAGGGCACTCAGTGGTGGATGTGTTGTCATCTGGATGACTCAGGTTTGTCACATGTATACGTGACATTATCAATGGCATTATTATCTTCAACTTACTTTTAAAACTGGAAATGTAAATAAATAATATCCCGTTCTGTGTTTAGCTTTCATATTGCATGTACACAAAGTATATCCCTTTGCAACATTAGGTGGTAGTAGAGACCAGGAAAAAAGGCTTATGTGTCAGTTAGAGGAAGTGCCATTGTAAGGCTGACTAATAATTCTATTACTTGGTATTTCTGAAGAGCATTTAATCATCAGCAGAGGTAATAACAGCATTTAGTGTTTCACTCCACCACTGAGCTTAACTTGTTAGAATAGTTATGCAGAGCACAAAATGGAGAAAATGAAACAGTGTACAGAAACAAAACAGCATTGCTGCCCATTCAGATTTGGTCTTATGCCCTCATCTTGTGCATTGAGTGACAGGTTATAACTGCCTGTAATGGTTTCTGCTGGTGATTTATGAAGGACATATTCGGCTTCCCCAGCCTGTTCTTCAATTGGGCCAAAAATTACCCTTCTTCACTAAATGACTGCTGTCAGATATGTTCTGCAGAGTGTTTACAATGACTGTGCACACATAATAGACTGTGGATCACTGCATGCCTGCTTGACAGAGCATCTGACTTGATCCATGTGGGATATTTTAAGACTAAGCATTACTATCTCAGATACTGCAAGCAGTTTATACCCCTTATTAGATTGTGCTGTTATGTGATTACTTCCACAATCTCTTCATGAACAATTCCACTCCTCACCTCCTCCTCTTTCTGTCCCTTTTGGTCCCCATCATCTCTTTTCTAGAGCCTATCACAACACCCATTTGCCTCTTCCCTCCTTAATGTAGTGCATCCTCTCAACCTCCTGCCCCCAGTATGCACCTGGCCTATAAGAATGAGCAATGAGTGAGAGGAAACTGTGGAGCATGTAGTGGCTCAGGGCACCCGGTAGCCATTATGGGGCTAAAGCACTGCCGGCGTGCTTGATCAGGGGGAACAACGGAGCCTTGCCCTGGGACACTTCATTAAACTCCCCCTCTTTGTCTTTCTGTCTCTCTAGCTTAAACAAACACACATACAAGTCCATGCGGGACTCTTTTTGTACATGACCAAAAGCCATGCCTATTATCTGGATGAAATAGAATTTATCCTTATTGCTCTTTCCGCAGCCCATTTTTCTTTCTCATAAGCACCCCAACAAACAATTTATTTAAACCGTATCCAATAATGCAGCACAAAAAGGAACGGCCTCCAGCTATTTGAGGCTATTGTAGGTCAAATCAAACAAACCTGCCAAGGATGTGTTTAAAAAAACCAAGCTAAACACAATGAAACGTTTTTAAGATTGAGTTCTTTGCAGTCTGCAGCTCAAACTCATAAACCTCAGACAAAAATAAAAGTCAAAATCAATTGTGCTTCTAAGAAAAGCTCAGAGGATCACCTTTCATAGCTTTGGATATTGATCATGAATGATGCTTGTTTGCAAACATTAAGGCAGGATTGCTTAATGTGGCTCTCTCATTACACTGACAACACAATTTTTCAGCAGCAACTTGAACACTTTTCTCACAATTAGTCTAAATGAGAAATGCACCATGAAAACACATCTCAACTATTTGAAAGACATTATTGGCCACAAAAACTACCTTGTGGGGTTGAGCACCCATCTTTCAAAGTGTTGTTTTTTCGTATGGCGTAAGTAGCATGCTAATGAGTTAATAAAAATCTCCTGGTCCTATGTTGCCTTTGGAGTTGAAATATGACAAAGCACTTTTTAATGAGGGTGTGCTGGTCTTATTACTTTTTATTGGACTCATCTTTCATCATAAAACTTTTATTGAAAAACTTTTACAAAGGATTTCTCTATCTCTATCTGACTGAAATAATTGAGTTCGACCAAGGAACAAGCATAGATTTAAATTATACTTTGAAGCAAAAAAAACAAAAAAAACCAAAAACCTTAACAAGATAGCAAGGTAGCATCTTTTACATATTCTCAGCAAGGAATTGCAGGGTGAGGGTTTGATAGTACTGCTATTCAGTTTTTTTGATTGCTTAAAATTCTTAATAAGCCTACATTAACTGATCTGATGGGGGGAAAAAAACCCAAAGGGAACTGTGATAACCAGACCAGCCACATATTTGTATTACTGAGCTGTTATGGTTAGCCTGCATTACTAAATAAATGCCAACATATTGCTCAAACTGATGAATCAGTTCATTGACGTTGTTAGGAGGACTGATACTGGTCCTTTTAAGGCAGACTGAGACTGGCACATCCAGGTTACTCTAAGGTGCACATCAATCAAGCTAACGTTACAGCAGGAAAGTATTCTTTCTCTTAAAGGCTGGTCAGGCTATGTCTGAAATCCTGCTTTAAACTGAATTCTTCTGTGACAGGTCATAAAACATTGCTTCTGAGCACTGGGAAACTCAACTGTTCAGTCTGAGAGAGGAAACAAAACAATGGACTAAAACACAGAGGTGGAAGCAAGGATGGTCATGCTTAATGGGAGAGGGGACCACGATCTGTTGTACATAGAGAATGAATGAGCTTTTCAATCTGAGAAGCATTTTCACACAAGGATGTCAGGATGACGGTTAGACAGGTCAGTTCAACAAAATTCACTGATTAATGTAACACTTTCTTCAGAAGAGAGCGTAGCAGTATTGACAACATTGAGTTTTAACGAGTGTTTGTAGGCTCCGGCTGCTGTTAAAGTGGCAGATCATTTAAATTATGTAGACTAATATTACTTGTACTGTGGAGCCCATAATTAATGTTCATCATTCCTATTTAATTGTCTAAGTTTTATTTCTTTTTTGTAGCCGATAATTATTTGTATTTTCTTGCTAGATCATTAGAAGTAATTTATTGTTACACATTATGGCTTATTGTCGCAAGTTACACACAATGATGGGGTGATTTGTGGATTTTTCCACAGGTAATTATGTTGACATAATGCATATTGTATTATTTGATTGTTTTATTAATTTGCTACCTTATTTAAAAAGATAATAGAGTTTACATTTTTGTAAACTGACCTACGTAAGTAGCTATTCTCACCCGAGAGGGTTAAAATAAAATGGAACATATTTTAGTAATCTTTCCATTTATGGCTAAATACTGAAGGCCAACATCCCTTTCACATTGCACAGTTATTTGAATTATCATAAATATGAAAATCTTTTTGGCACAGCTCTCATTTTTCACAATCAAAATGATCAGTACAGCTACTTATTTTAGCAACACCTCTGTCAAGGAAAACTTCTACAGGTCTGCTTTGGCTAAATGTATTAGCTGGGAGTAGAATCCGGGTACCTATCAGCTCTTGCAAGGAATCAGTGACACACACTGCAAGGAAAATTTGTGTGCCATTTACCATCTGCAGAGGACTCAAGGACACGAAATTAATGAATATCTGATCAGTTTGTCTCTGATTCATTATCTCTCACAGTGGCATGACAAGACAAACTACTGGAGCTAAAAATTAAAGATTTATTTCACATTCTGTTCTACTACATACTTCAGGAAAAAGGGAAGACGGAGTATTCTCAAGTTAACACAGTTGCATGAAAACATGTCACTCCGTACGTACACACACGCAAAACACAATATGGAATGTGGTCATTTTCAATGTGAAAATGTGGCCTACGACAAATACTGCTAAATTTGTTCAATGCTGAAGTTTGTCCTCTATGGTTTTGGAAATTTGGTTAAAAGGTTGAAGTTAAAATTGACTAACTCAACTTAGGGAACATGGGAACCCATGTTCCCTAAGAAGGGCTGAGGGGGAGAATGATGGTCCAGTTAAATATTTCAGTCTAATAATTGAGAAAAAGTGTTGTGACAAAATAAACTGCAGGGCTTAAAATATTCCAGCACCCTGCCGAGAAAAACAACCTTGAGTTGAATTTACTATACAATTCATTATAACATTAGCAACGCCATTTGGGGCAGATAAGTTATGACAATTACTTATTATCAAGGGCCCCTGAATGTCATCAATATTTATCCAAATAAAACAAATTAATGAAATGAATTATCTGTTTGACTTAAATAGTTTTAGCAGTAGAAGTTAAATACCCCCACTGACCAAAAAGTAGACAAGTAGTCATCCACATTGACTACCCCATCTGCATGAAATGGTTCAGTCCTGTTGCGCTCACTTATTAGTAGTTGCACCAAGGTGCGCTGAGAGAAGTAGGCTATAATCATCCTACTGTCTACGGTTAAAAAAAGTAGGTTTTTAAAAAGAGGGATGAGGAAAAGGAAAGGATGTCAGTGTGTGAGTGTTTTTCTCAAAAGAAGGTGGTTAGTCTTGAGTGGTAGAAATTGCCATCTTAACCTAATGTCTATGGTGAAATAAGATACAGACTAGCCAATATTTCATTCCTTTTTCTCTCTATCAGTCTTTTTACTACTACTACAAAAAGAAAAAAAAAAAGTCAGATATTCTAACACAAATTATTTTTCCACGTAATGATCCATATAAAACAAAAATACCTTGTGGCTGTGTACTTGATGCTGGACAGTAGTTTGAAGCATTGAGTGGCTTAATTCAGCGTGTATCAAAGTTATACGCAATATTAAAATAATACAGTGAGATGTTTTCACTTAGATTTTACTGTTCTGTCCACATGGCGTGGATAGAAGAGAGACTGGTTGACACGAGAAACGTTTTGGTAAAAAAGTGTTTGCTTGTCATGAATTGTGCACATTTTTGCATTTGTGCAAATTCATCAAAAATGATCTCCCTAAAGACTGATGATTTGTGTTTTTTGTTTTGATACCTGTGAGACAGCAACATCACAGCCAAGTGCCATAAAGCTCCATGATCTTGATTCATTATGATTATTTGCTACAGTGCTCAGACGGAAACCTCTCCTCAGTGAAAGTTTGCAAAAAAGCCCCTAAAGGACTCTCAGACTGTGAACAAGAGTGAAACAAGATTCTTTGGTCTGATGAAACCAGAATTGCAGTGCTTGGCCTCAATCTTAAACGTCATGCCTGGAGGACACACTTCGCTTAGGATTGGTTGTTCCTCATGACTTCCCTGAGCTAACTGTTAAATATATGTATATGATAAGTATATGTTGCTGATAGTCCCAGAATATAACCAGAATACTCCAAACCTGACTAGATGTGATAAGTAAAACTCAAAAATATCATAAGAGGGCAAATACTGTTTTGGATTGCCATAACTCATTGCTGGCAGCCCCAAACCATAATAAAACAACTTCACACAGGGTTTTTACATATCCTTTCATCTCTCATGTCATAGACACAATAAATTTTCAATATTCTGTTCCTACATGTGTACCTGGTTTGATATATATATGTAAAAACAAGGTTATGATGTTACAGTGTAGGCTAACTGAGGTTCCTGTGAGAGAGAGATTGAAAAAATTATCTCATTCCTGTCAGCATGGAAAAATATCTAAAATGCAAATAGCTTAGAATCATATTCATATGCATCTCTGAAACCACAAAGCAGATGAGACTTGAAAGCTGAAACAAATTCTCAATTCATTATGCTGGACAGCTCACATTTCTCCTGAGGTGACATCCTCAATATGATACTCATACATCTGCAAATCCGAACAGCATATGGCAAGCAGAAAGGACTTTTCATGAAAATGAGTGAGGCCTGTGTTGACAAGAAAGTAACATAAAAACAGAGTAAAAATAACCAACCAGGCAGAAATGTGCTGTTAATCATCATTTGACGGGCATGCTGATCTGATATGGGAACAGTGTTTGGTATGCATGTGTCTCTGTGTTTGTGTCTGCGAGAGTGTGTGAGTATGAGCTAATGTTCCTGTGCTTACATTGGGGCTGTGTGCTAATTGCATGTGATAAGGGGATGTGCTTGTGCTCTGGGAGAGCTGGAGGAACATGGAGGACATCAGAGGACATCAGCTTACTCTTGCAAGCCTTATCATCCCGCCGTGCTTCTTTCTAACAGAGTGAAGTAGTTGCGAAATTTCCACCATCTACCAAAACAAGCTGCTTGTCTCATCATAAATAATTAGAAAGGGGCCTGATTGTCCATGACCTGGTCTGCTTTCCGTTGCTGGGGGAAAAACAGGATGGAGAAACATGTGTGACAAAATAGGCCAAAAGCTTAACTTTCTTCCACTAACACCAGCTTTTGTAAAAAGATTATGCTCCAAAGAAAATACATTATGCAATATCTGAATATAGCTTGGCGATAGTATCAAGAAGGACCAGCGGTACCATCTCAGTTTCTCCCTGCTTTACAGGATCACTGACATTCCTTTCTATTCACATTTAAATAATTCTCTATCAAGAGTTCACCTGAGCGAGAACAGGTTGCTGAGGGAGCACACAGTTTGACTCAGAGTATCTCCACTTATGAAATATTAACTTCAGGTTGAGAGCAAGCAGAACTATTGATCCTGACCACGGCTTTGAAAGTGCAGCATTTAAAGCAGACCCTGTTGGAAAGCATGACATGACAGGCATGTTAGCAAGGTTCAACATAAAAGGGACACAGGGGAATTTGCATCGTAAAGCACTGCTACAACCTTTCTTCCAAATAAAGGGGAGTGAATTTGTGTTTGGCACATCAAACTGATAGCTGCAGGTGAGACAGAGAAGTATGTTTCTGTGTAGGTTGTAAGGAGGCTTATGAGGAGAGAAGGGCCAGAGGTGCCCTCTAAGCATCTGCTGGCTCAGCAGCCACTCATGCCTCTAATAATGGTCTCCCCTCCACAGCACTGCTAAAGATGTCACTAATGTGGTGGAAAGGCTGTATTTTTTTTTCCATGATATCGTCTTTGATCTAGTTTCTGAGAAACAATGAAGGGACAGAGAACTTGTTATTAAAGCTGCGATTACAACACACGACAGATTATCTGGGTGTCTTGTGACGTAAAACAGGGCAGACTGAATTTGAGGATTGCCTGCCTAATTGGGATTGTGTCTTGACATATTATGGGCCTGTTTTCCCAACTAATTTTTTTTTGTCTATGCTCCTTTTAAAGAGATGTGCTACCTTACACACTTAGAAATGTGTGTCCTGGGTTTCCCATTGCTTGTGATGCTACAGCACCTTATTTTGCAGGACTCATACAATTACCCAGGACTTACAAAATTGTATGGCTGAAGACAAAAAGTGTGGGCAGTTCCCATAAAACCTCTTTGGCTTGTTTTGCAAAAAAAGCAGCAATTTGCTCAATTTTACATTGTGTGAGTTGTTGTTCTAGTCAAAACCATCAGTTAAATTTTACTCTTCATATAAATCCACACAACTTGCAATTTATATTTACAATATTGTGTCATTGTAGACATAAGTGCATGTGTGTCAGTGTTAGTGTAGTAATATTTTATGGGTTCAATCGAAAATTCCCTTAAAACGTTTTTATGTGCATATTAGCTACTCATTTGCTGTTCTATGATGAAGTGTCCTGTCATGTTCTCACTGCTTGCTTGCCATTCTGTATTCTTCTGTTCATCAATTCTTTTTTTGTTTTTGGTCTGCATTTGTCCTCATAGTTTAGCACCACAAGGTTGGGTTAGGGTTAGGGTTGGGGGGGGGGGGGGGGGGACAAGGGGTTAGGGTTAGGACAAGGGACAGAGAAGATGCAGAAGGATGGACAGGGGAAGGGAAGCAGGTGGTGCTGGTAGGAACTAGTGGAGCGAAGATTCCTGTGCTTTTCCTGTCACCTCACAGAGTCCAGAGGGTTTCTGTGTAGATCTGAGGAGAGATGAGAATCCAGATAGGTGAAGGTGTCCCAACAGGGGAACCAAGTCAAAGATGGGGTACATAGAAACTTGGGGTGTGCCAAAAAAATCAATTGATAATAGAATCGCGATTCTCATTCACTATGATTCATTTTGTATGCAGGACGTCCTGGCATCACCACAAAGCTGATTCTGAAACATACGCATGTGCGGTAAGCGCCAAAACAAGGAGGAAACTACAATAATGGAGGAAAGAGATTCAACCGGCCCCACCCTCATTGAAAGCAAAGATGAGGACTCATTTTGGTTTTTACCTAGAGCCCTATAAAATCTGTTTCCCCCCCCCCCCCCACAAATTCCATTCTAATTTTTCCCATATTTGTTTTTTTTTTTATTTTTAATTTTTGAGAATTATGTTTTCAGCATTTTACACAAATTTAAAATAGAGACAGTATTTTAAGTAATGAAATACAGACAATTTCTTCAGTTATAACTGAAAACTTTAAGCAAAAACATAACAATGAAACAATGAAAAATACGTCCCACAGCTTTGGTGGAAATACCAAATCCAGTGGAAACTTTTTTCTTCTATCCCCATGCTGATTACTGGCATCTTCATTGTACATGATAGTCAACCTCTTTGTGTTGAGCTCAGTGAGTAACTTAGCACTTAGCACTCAGGCGTCCGCTTCACTGGTGGGGGACGTGCATTATTAGTGACCCCCTCTGAGAATTTTCCCAAAAAAAGAGGGGTGGCATGGGGGGGCTGACTCTGGAGAGGGGGTCTGGTGTCTCATCTAGTCTGGGCTGATCTGGTCCACTCTCTACTCTCTGCAGGGGTCCGATTTCTGGTCTGGACTAGTCTCTGTGGAGGTCCCGTCTCTGTCCCAAATGAGTAGCAGATATTTTCTCCAATGATATATATTCTGCAAGAAGGTTCAATCAGGAGAGATTAAGAGACTGTTTATTTTTCCAGTTAACTAGGAAAGTTTTCTTTTCAATGGCTAGAGCTACGAGAACAGATTGGGATAGATGGTTAGGTAAGTTGGTTGGTCACAGATTAGGCAAAAGTTAAGGGTTAATGGGATTTTGCAGTCCAAAATGGAGGAGAGTTTCTGTGTTACCATTGACCAGAAGTTCTGCACAGGTGGAGAGAGCCAGCAAGTGTTGAAATAGGTGTCTGACGTGTTCTGAGTGCATTTTGTGCATATATTGAAGTGAGAGAAACCCATTCTATGCATCCTGTATTGAGTTGTGTGTGATCTGTGAAGTACTTTGAACTGGATCAGCTGTAAATTAGAGTTTTTTGTCATTTTAATTCAAAGTTGAAGTCAGCGGACAGAGTCAGATTTGCTTCCTATTTCGAATTTGGTAGATGCTTAGAATGGGTGCTTGAGAGTAATTTATATATTTTAGGGAGTTTTTTCTTCTTTTTCAGAGAGACCTTTGTGATGTTAATGACAAATACTGGAGGTTGTTACGGTATTCTGGAGTAGTGGAATTTTCTTCTTGATTGTCTTGATCACCTGTAGGTATTGGAAAAAGTTTCCATTTCTTATTCCACAAGTCTCAAATAAATCTGTGTGTTTCAAAAATTTGTTGTCCTGGAAGAGGTGATGGAGGAGGGCGAGTCCTTTCTGCTTTCAGCTGCTAAGATGAAGAGGGACTTTGTTACTTTCAAAGTCTGGGTTGTGCCAGGATCAAAATTTTGGAAAAACTTTGCTGTGGGTTTGAATGGGATCATGGAGAATAAATAGTTTTATTTCATTTTAACTGTAACTTATCACCCCATGAGAGAGATGGGAAGATTGTTCCAACACCCCAGGTCATCACAGTTTTTCTCCAGCAGTGGATCAAAGTTCAGGGGGACTAGCTCTGATAATTTATCTTTAATATTGCTTGTGGAGAAGGAAAGTTGGAGATTTTGGTCTGCAGGATTCCAAACATTCTCCGTTATTGGTAATATTGTTGATTTTGACTGGTTAATGAAGTAGTCAGAGAGGGCTGAGCGGTTTGAGTTACAGTTATGTGCTTCCTGTAACAATCTTGAGCATATAAATAGAATTTGTTCAGATATCTTTGATATTGGCGTTCTGACGTTTTGCTGATACCAAAGGTTCGATGAATATAGCAAACAGCAGAGGAGAGAGGGAGCATCCTTGCCTGGTTCCCCACCTCAGAGTGCAGCAATGTCCATCAATTCTAAAAATTGTCTAACTATATAGTTTTAAGATGATCTGTGTCTGTGACTAACAGAGATTCCTTATTTACAGCCTCTAATTTTCTTTGGGCTTTTATATACAGCAGCCCCTAAAGGACCAAATAGCTTTAGGGTCACAAATGCCATAAACAAGCACATGAACTGCTCACATGCTGGAAACACCAATATAAATTATCCACAACATACAGAAAATTGCTCTTAATAAATTATTAATGTGTTACACTGTGGTTGTAAAGTTCATATTCCATTTTGTTCCAATTTGTTCAGAGTTTACAAATATGTGCATTAGCCATGGTTAAATATACCAGGGTTCCAATGTGAGCTGCAGTCTGCTTGATAAATGACGATTGCAGTCTATTCTTAGACGGGTTTGGAAACAATTATTTTGTGGCAGTTGATATCACTGCTGCAGAAACAGAGTAGGTCAGGGTCACAGAGCTCCAATTTCACCCTTTTAACCAATCTGTAGGATTCTGGATTTCAAGACCTGGGTGGGAAACTGTAGAAAGAGAGGCATCTGAAGAGTCAGAAAGAAAATAGTTTGGTGACCTTTTAATAGAATCAGCAGATGTAGTCCAGACGATTTCATAAAGCAATTTCCTAAGGTTATAATTTGCTCTGTTCATGTACTCATTTCATTTGCGCAGACATTTGATATTACATTTTGGGCAGCATGGCGGCATAGTGGTTAGCGTTGAAGGCCACGGGTTTGGTTCCTGGGCCCTTTCTAAGAGCAGTTTGCGTGTTCTCCCTGTGCCTGTGTGGGTTTCCTCCCACCGTCCAAAGACACGCATGCTTGGGTTAATTGGTGACTCTATATTGTCTGTAGTTGTGAGTGTGAGTGGTTGTTGGTCTCTGTCTGTCTCTGTGTGTTGGCCCTCTGATGGACCGGTGACCTGTCCAGGGTGTACCCTGCCCTCACCTAATGTGAGCTGGGACTGGCTCCAGCACCCCGGAAACAGATAAGCAGTTGACGATGAATGAAGAAATTATGTTACATTTTGAATCTTCTTGTAGCGCCTTTAGTCCTGACGTTTAGGTTAAAGAGATAATCACATTGTTCTAGGTCCAGCAGGAGTTGCACCAGGAAGTTACTCACAAAAAGAAGTGGGTGTTGGTATATTTTAAATAGGTGACACTTTAATATCAATGCACAACAAATAATAAACATTACAGCTAGGCTGTATTTTATTTTTATTTATTTAAAATAAAGTGCCACAAAGTAAAAGAAAACAAGAGCCCATGGAAGTCGAGCTCTCCAGCTCAATATTCTGAAATGGGATCCCAGTATGTGTATGTGTTTTCTATATCAATGCCCACTAAATTACTTAATCCTCAATTTATAATACTTCTACCCAGGCAGGTGAGTATGTGTGCCTTATCTGTTCTCAGAATGTTTGATTCAGATGATCTGGAGTCATCAAGGTAGCTGGCCACACTGCATCTCCAACTCTCTCTCTCTGAGAATCACTGGGCTGGGCTCACCATCTTCATCGTCTCTCTCCCTAATTCTCTAACAGTAGATCAGGCTAGCAAAAAAAAAAAACAAAAAACAAAACAAAAACAAAAAAACAACAACCTACACAGTGAGTGCAAATTTGTAAGGATCTTCACCTGATTCTGTCTCAGTCTCTCATGAGCTCTCATCATTTTCTCAGTTCAAGGCATAAAATATATCAAGGAAGTACATACACACACTGAAATGAACTGTTATGAATTAAACAATTCACCACAACACAACCAATTATTCATGAATTGGCATACACAAGAGTACTATTACACACAATTTATGCACCCTTTTTGACCTCTAGTTGCCTTATACAATACATTTTCAACCATTTTAATCTGCCTTTTTGATACCTTTGACTTTTTAACATCAAATTAAAAAAATTTTTTTTATACATAATAATATGATCAAAAATGAAATATACTACACCTTAATAGCGCTATTACCCATTGCAGTGGCTAAAAACACAAAATGAGTAATTCAAATGGAATAAATAATAAATGAAATGCATCTTCTCAATGCAAAACACAAGTAAATTTAGCTTTAGCTTAGCGATTAGCATGGGCTAATCGTAACAAGCAATTAGCTTTAGCATCAACGCTAGCGATCTTTTCTCAAGCAATAATCTACAATGTAAAGTGCACGGAAGCCATAGAAACACACCTCATTGCATCTATTGAGTAACAGACGCCAAATTAAACCAAGTTTATAGCACAGTATATGCATTTCCCCCCTCCTGGGCAGCTAGCGAACCGCCGGCTAACAAACTGCCGACTCACCGGAACGTCATCAAGCATGTCATAGAGGGGCTTACCCTCCTCGGCTCACAGCGTATCGGGGTGAAAGCGAGCTCTGTCTGCGGCTGTCTGCTCCTGGTGGCTTTGTGTTTTTGTTACCGTCTCCTCTGTGTCGAAGAGGTGCGCACAGGTGCGCACTTTACGCGATACGGGGAAACATTGCCTCCTGCTGGAGCTGTGCTGAAAGTGTCTACATGGCTGACAGGGTAAGTCACCTGATTTTTCGTGCAGGTCACATTATCTTATGGCAGCATTGAACAGACTGGATCATTAAACTTAGTTAATAATATGGCATTGGAATGCAGAGTGTCGGGTGGCATCGCATCTACCAAGGAAATGGTTGAGATTATTGTCATTTTCATTACTAATAGTGTTTTGTTGTTTTTAAGATATAATATCTAGTGCAGTACGCATTTCATCTAATATATTATTTTACTGTGAAATGTGTAGCCTGCAGTAATGTGTGCATTTTATAAAGCCCACATAAAAGATATTGGGTTCTATTAGGATGTGTGTTGAATATTAAAAACAGAATAAGAAAAATAAAAATTAGCAATACAAAAAATAAGGTGCAGAATATATATCTGAGGTAAAAGCTAAGGCTGGATTGTTATTTGTTTGTGAGTGTGTGTGTGTGTGTGTGTGTGTGTGTGTGTGTTAGCCTTTGTTACATGACATCTTAACATGAGTTACAATTCCTCGTGAGCTTTAACATTCACCAACTTCTCGAATAGATTTGAGATCATTTATGTCATTTTGATGTCGTTGGTTAGTCTGGAGTGGAGTGGAGTGATGAAACAGTCTTCAAAACAAATGATATGTTCATTGACAAACCACTGATCAACCCAGACCTGCCCTCATCTCCCACACCGCCACTTATTTCTTTTCTCTGACTGTGTATGGTCCCTGCATCTGCACACACACATACTATCTCCACTTCCATTTGCCATTGACTAGCTAATAGCTACTAGCTAATAGAAATTGGTTGATTATAGATTTTTATGGTAATATAGTGAGAGAAGTAAGAGAGAGCAAAGTAATCACGGTTTCAGGATTTTTATGGATTTTGATAGCGTGATGATTAACTGTCACCCATGCCCAATGTCTTTTTAAAACAACGATCATTAGTTTGTAACAATTTATTTAACATGTGCGTAGGCATACCCGCACACCTGTTGCAAACCACTGAATGTTGTAGTATAGTTAAACTGTTGTGTACTTTTAGTTGTGAGTATATCCCTGCATAATGATCACAAAGAAACAACCCCCTGATCATCCTTTTCAACTGAAATACTCAGACTAATGATTTTGACTGTTTTTTTGGCAGATGAAGATTGGTCACCTGTCTAACCCTAACCCTTCATTGGAAACTTAGACATCATGCCCACCAAATTTTATTCTGTCCCAGTCTCTTAAAAAAACAAACAAATAAAAAAATATCCCTGTTTGTTCTAGCTGCAGGGGCTACAGTGCAGGTTGCACAACAGTAATTGCCACTAATGACCCTCTTTTCCTTTTTTTCTGTGGACATAATCACTTGGCTTTTTTTTTTGTGGTATCACTCAGCCTTTGCAATGGATAATTGTGATGTTTTAAATCCCAGTTAATAGTAAAACTAGTTAATAGTACCATCCTTATTTGCTAATAAAAGCAGCATGACCCAGCAGACATATAAAATCTGATGTAATCAGAAGTTAGAGAGCAAAACAGTCTGTGTGAAGACTTTCACAGAGAACAGCAGGAATGATTTCCTCAGCAAAACTAAAATTAGGCTCAGAAAATACAGACTAAAATAGCTACACAACCTCATTCCACATATTATGGTGGAAATTTAGTTATTAGAACACAAGTAGACCTGAAAAAAATCTGCAAAGGAAGAAACTAGAATTTATTTTCATGAGGCATTTTTCAGATGGGTTAAGACAAATTCCTTATAAATGTATGCTAAGAGAAAGATGGGTTTTGAGACAAAGGCACAGTTAGCCTCCTCTCTTTTGAAGGCTTTTGCAGATACCCCGCTCCTCTGTGTGTTGCCCACATCAGCCTCACTTCTGCTGAGATTCACTCCCAGCTCTGTGCTGACTGGCCAAAAGTACAGTCAAATAGCTAAAAGGTGTTTTCCCTCTAGCTGAGCTGTGTGAAGAGGTATAGAGAAAATTCACAAATGAATTGTAAAATGTGTTAACAAAGGCATGACTGTGTGGTCAGCAGAATGCTAATTAGCCTTTTGATTTCCATCATAAACAACAAATTTCCCAGTTTAACCAGCAAACTTGATTATTTATCTGCCTGAATATCTTGAAAGCAGGGCTGATGAGGTTTAAATTTAGCTCATTGTAATTTGCAGCGTAAATGGTAAATTTCCAAAGACCCAGACCTCATTAGGAAACACCATCATGACTCACAGTGGAAAGAGAGAGCCATAGAGAGACAAATACTACGTGTCACTATGGTGTCCGTTGACTGTTGCACCTGTTGGTTTATATTGATCAATGCAATGCTTAAGAGTAAATACATGTTTTTATTTTCTCACAACACTTTCCTTAACAATGTGGTCCTGAGTGTGTGTTAATCATCAACACACACTCAGGACCACCTAAGTCTGTATAATGTTAAGGAGAACAGGATACCATGTCTAAAGATGCTGCTGAGATGATCAGCATGCCACCAAATATTATGATTTTGAGCAGCATTTGTAACCAGCAACAATCAAAGCCTGAGGCAGAGACTTGTTTACTGACGTCTGCTTTCGTTAGAAGGAGTTCTTCATCATATTGCTTTCTGTGTTATTTCTTTCTCTTTGCGTACCCTGACTAAACCAGCACAGAGAGGCTCCATCATTATATTAGACACTAAAAATAGTCTATCATTCTCAGGCTGTTCAGATAACAATAATACTTTACTTGCAACTCAAAACATCTTCAGGGCTCTTGTCTGGTTAATTCCCACAACAGTGGTGGGTCTTGTAGTGATTAACATAGTGACCACAGTGTCACCGCAAATAACGTGCCAGCCTCTGGCCCACTCACATTAATTACAAAAAGAAATGGCTATAAAACCACGAGGAGCAGTTCCTCCTTATCATATGCATTAAAAACCACCCTTTTATTTACTAAGTCTTAGCATTCAAAATCCACCAACAGCCGAAGATTGTTGATCATTGCTTTTGTGTCATCCATGCCTGCTTGCAGCTGACAAGGGGAAGACACTAATCTGAATACATTGTGGGACAAGATAGCAATACCCATTGGTATGAGTGAGTTGCCATCTTGGAGTACCTTATCCAAGTCTTATATTACATCCATTATTTGGATAGCAGTTAAATATGGATAGCTGGCTTCTTCCTCGAGGATATTAAATTATGAAGTAACTGTCTCTGCGTTGTCATTGGCTGGTGCTTCATCATGCCATTTTAGCTCGGAGACAGCTGAAGACTGCCATCTAGGGTGCTTAGTTTTTTATCTCCCTGATCAAACTTGTGCTGTGTGTTGGCACACAGTCAAGAATAATTATTTCTACCCTCCAAGACCAAGACTGTCTCACAGCCAATAAGTTCTCGTCCCAATGCATAACAATACAAAAACTAAATTGGTTATTTATAAGTGACGTTTAAATTGATCCACAAGAGTGATCTAAAAAAAGACTCATATGAGCTTCAATTTCACTCTGGCAACATCAGTCTGTTGGTCAGGCAGTGGTTGGAGAATGCACCACAATGGCCAAACAACAATAATCTAAACAACTACAAGATGGATTACAGTGAAACTTTTCACAAACCCACAGTCTGACAAGAATGAATCCTTCCTAAAACCATGAGATTACTGTCTGGTGTTTGGAATGAAATTAAGTGATGGATGGATTGTCTTGGAATTTGGCGAGGTGTTTATATTCTCAACAGGAAAATACTTAGAATTCAGTAATTGTCATTTTTTTTTTCATCACAAAATGGTTTATAATCAACAAGAAGAAAGGGGCTCAGCTCAGTAAAAGTTTCCCATGAGACTGAGATTATGACCGTGTTGACTCGTTGAAGGCTTTGAGGGATCTATTGCTCTCCAGGCTCAGATCAAAAGAAAAGAAACAAATATATTTCATATCACCAATGGTGCACACTGTCACACTCACATCCAATGTGCCTATACATGTGTGAAATTAAAGCTATCACGCCTTTACATCTGACTGAGAATCCTATTTCTCTTGAAACATTCAGCTAGGGAGGTATCAGCAAAGACACGTTTTGCTGCTTTTATGGCTTGCAAAGCATGAGGGTAATAGCAACAAGATGCATCTTCATGTTGTGATGTGGGTGGTTTCAACAGATAGAAGTGGAGGCTGAGCTAATTTGAATTTGTGTGTATGTGCACATTCACAAACCTGTTTATGTGTGTATGTGTATCCATATTCATTAGAAGTCCAGGAGGAGAATCCAGTAATGACTGTGTCACTCGAAATTAAAGAGATTGACCTTTGGTGACTTCAACTGGAGGAGTTGTGTGTGTGTGGTTGATTGTGAGGAAAGAAGAGGAAAGAAGGAGGGGGGAGCTGAAAAGGAGAAAAGGGACACAGGAACATTAACCGGCAGAGATAAATATTATCTTTTGTCCAATTTGGCTTATCCTAGGTAACCCCAATTTGTGTTTGCAGCAGCAATGCAAGCTGTACTATTGCTAAAAAAAGCAAAACAAAAAGAAGAATAGAGATTGCAAACAACAGGTACTCAAAATGACCTGTATATGTACTGAAGTAAGAATGGCTTTGAAGAAAAGGAGAGATTCAAATGATTCTGTTCTGCCCTTTGCTGCTGTTAACGAAACAGTGTGAAAGTGTTGAATTACTAGTGCTGCAGACATCAATTAGTTAATGTATGATTGCCACAAAAAGGAACCATTTTCACATCCAGTCACCTCAACTTTTGTTAAGACGAACAGTCAGTGCATTTTTGTGTGAGCCCTTTGTAGCTTTTGCTGCTGCTAAATTGTCAAGATTAGCTGTTTACATACAAACATGGCAACATGACAAATTACATTCCTTTACATGTCATGAGCTGTCTCCAGCTTTTGTTTTTAATTCAGTTATATTTTGTTTATTCTGTTTTCATTCATTTTCATGCTAACTATTATGATCAGGGCAGAATGTGGATTAAATTAGCAGGAGACTGAGACCAGGCACCCAGTGTAAAATGTGAATTTGGGGTGGTCTTTTATGGAGAGCTTGATGAAGGTGAATAGACGACAGATGTGTCTCAGCTGCAGCCCAACCTGGGAAATTCAGACCAGCCACGCCTCCTGCCACACAGACACTGCAGAGCCAAAACAAACCAAAACAAAACTCATCATACACTACATAAAAACCCCAGACCATAACACAAACCAGCTAGCCCATGAATCACCTTCCCCGTTCTAATACAGAGTAACTAAAGTATCCAGGTTCCTCTGAAGGAAGTCAGGGTTTTTCTTGTAAATGCAGCAATAATATATTGATGGAAAACATATTCATATTTTGTTTGCTATATTACAAATGCTCTTTTATTAGTCCTGACTGTCACCATTGCACTGTTATAATGCCATCTTTAGAAATTCACGGACCACCTTAAACAATGATTTATCAACCTTTTCCAGTCTGCTCAGTAAACACAGTTGGGGAGGGTGAAGGCAAGTCTATTCTGGGAACAATTAATCGAGTATCAGCTTAGATCACGCACAGAGAATGTCAGAATGACATTTCACTTGCATCAGAATAAAATACTTTTGAGCACTGTGTCTCAGCCACAACTGGCCCTTAGGTAATCAAGGTACCTGTATATATCTGGACATTATATGCGGGTGGAGAATATGGTGGGGATTGAAAGAAAGTAACAAAGGCACAAATGGAAAATTGGTTTTCTCTACAGGGATATATAAGTTAGGTGCAGAAACTGTGCTCTAAATTCTCCTCTTGGTGCTCATGTGGGCACTAACACACACACTTTCAGAAATGCCCTGAGAATGCATTAAGATGCATTTTCTGGTTGCAAAAGGATTTTCAGAGGCTCTGTTTTATTTATGCCATGAAAGACCTTTTTTGCCATACATAAACACAATATCTGTGCTGTTCGCATTGAGCTGGAGCTGACTCTCCTGTGACCTTTGCCTGCCCTGCTCCTCTGTTGCAGAGTGAAAGTGACTGGTAAGAATCAATGGTCTCCTCTCATCAGACACACACATACAGGGAAACGTACATGCACGCTCACTCACTGCCACGACCGTCATGCTGATGTTGTGGGGACATGAAGTCCGAGCTCGTCCCCTGGCGTCGCTCCAGCAACCGCTGTGTCCTCTGTCAGACAGCCTGACATTCAACACAGCAGTTACCCATCGATCCAAACAACAGAGGAGAGAGAGTGAGAGCTTGAGAAGTGTATGTGTGTGAGGAGGAGGAGTGGTGGAGTGGGCAGGTTGGGGAGGGAGAAGATACGCTGCAGGGCTGTAGGAATGATAGCTAGCTGGAACAATAGATAGCATCTGAGAGTTGATAGAGAGCTATCAGGAAGTGAGTGGGGTTGAAGAGGTGCTGGGAAGCTGACTGACTGATAGGCTGGTGAAACTGGGATAGCCTGCCACCGCAGCTGTGTCAGCTCGGAACTGCTGGGTACTCTGAAATGGTTAGGATTTTTTTTAACCCCTGTGAAGTCCTTTTGTCTGTGGTCTGTGTGTAGTCATGCTTTGAGGTGCTGTGTAGCATCGAATAAGAGTTGAAATGCACAGGTAATCCTTTGAGATTCACTAGTAAACAAACATAGTTATGTTTATAGGCTGTTCCTCAGCCTATCCTTCTGGCGTATACACTAGGACTTCAATGCATTGTCCATTCTCATGAAATGCTTTTGAAGGTGTAATGAATAAAACCTTGAATGGAGGTTTACTTGCTGTGTAGCCACTGCATTTCACATCTTCAGTAGGTGGCAGTTCTTATGGAGATATCTTAGTTGTCATCATGTGACTTCTTTCATTTTGGTCATCTGATAATATCAATTGGTTTCTCTATTTAGAAGGTGGGCTGTGTCTTAAATCAGTCACTACTAACTATATAATCTCACTAAACCATAGTGAGTTTGCTGTTTTATAGCACTGTCTGAATGTATAGTAAGAGTTAATATATCCTATTTAGCGGACTCATAGACTCCCACTGTTAATCATTAATTTGTAAAATCAGTGGTCACAATCTAAAATGTTTGCTTTCCTACTGAAAGTTGTCACAAACCTATCATGCGATGTGCTCATTGTGAGAGACAGATGCAGATATATTTTCCCAGGTGGTGTCTGAATGATTTTAGACACACCCATTCTTTAAATTATAGTTTTAATTATTATTTAAATTAAGATTTCTTTAAATACCCAGCATTGTTTGCCTCCTTGGTTACCAGGTGTCATGTTTTTTACTTTTATTGGCACTGGCAGAAAAAAAAACAAACAAACAAAAAAAAACAGTCAGTTTAAAATCATAGTTTAGTTTGTGGGTTTTCGCTTTGACTGTTCTATTAATCTTATCTGATAAACGTAGCCCTCCTTCACTGGTTTCCCCTGTTTATCATCTCTGTGTATTATAACCTGTTTACTGAAGCCGCCATCTTATCATGCACATAGATGGTGCCAATACACCAAACACTGACCCCGGTACAATACATAGCTCAAGTGAAATGAAAAGAATGCCCACCATATCATATTGTTGCAGGTACGTGTACGTGTGCATTTGCCTGAAACCGGTTGGGGCATGTTCTCGTGAAATAACCTGTGGTTGCAGCCAGCAACAACCCATAGCAGCACTAACTAATATCAGTTTCACAAAATACAAGATAGAAATATGAGGAATGTATGAGTCAAGATGTAATGTAATACAATATTTACTGTGTAATGCACATATTGTATACCCTAACCCTAACCCGCACATACAGACCCACACACACACAATCCTCAAATAAGTCAGCGTTGCCAAATGGCTTATTTTTCATGGTGGTATTTGAACTGTTGTATTTTATTTTGTTTGACTCCCTCCCTGGATGTGTCATTATTGTTTGTGCAGGTTTTGGATATAATTTAGATTGTGATCCAAACATCAATGTCTTACCCTGTCGCCTGGATCTTTTTTTTTTTTTTCCCCTGCTGTTTTTGTCTTTTGGTTGTTAGCAGTGAGATTTTTGCAGATGCCCTTTGGGTTTTTGTCTCCAAAACAGTTATTATTGATGACATATCCCTCCTCAGTGTTTTTTTTTGCCATCATGATTTAGCAGTGTTTTCATGCTCCTGTCATAGTTCACTGTGCAAATATGGTTAACAACACCCGTTCTAGGGGATGTGTCTGGTTATATATATATATATATATATTTGCACCGGCAATAGAAGAATACATCTTCAGAGCGCTTTGTTATGAATGAGAATTTAAAAATACATAACATTTTGTCTCTTTCTAAATTGTTCCTATTTATCTAGAATTCTGAAGTGTTTTTCGCGGATCTGGAGCTAAAACCGTACCCTTTTTTTGGACCAATTGTGCACAGAGTGCCACTAATGACCGCTGCTGGTTACATTCGCATGCACCCGAAATGATTAGGACTGTGACCTTTTAGCAGAGCCAGATAATTCAGAGCATATGGATTTTTATCCCACTCTAAATTCTAACAGAGGAAGAGAGAGCAAAGGAGAGAGAGGCAAATTGTTGCTCATCAAAAAGGATGAGCAGATCAGAGAAACAAGGTGTTGAGGAGAGGATGAGGAGAAATGAAGAGGAAGAGATGAATGTGGGGAGGATCACAATGTGCTACTCACCCTGGAGGCATTGACATTATCCGGCAGAGACAGGCATCAAGGAAAGAGAGTCCGATGAAAGGAAGGGTGATGGTAAAAAAAAAGTGGGAATAAAGAGGAGTGAAATGTAGCTTCTGACGTTCCTCAAAAATACCTGACATTAACCCAGTTATCCTGTGTTCGGGCTTGACAATTGGAGTCTAGTAAAGGCCACCGGTCCTCTCTGCAGCAGGAATGTCACCTGCCTGTTGGACTCTCCATTTTCATTATGGGTGAAAACCAACTCTACAAAGTACTGAGCTAATCGATCAGTGGGGAGGAAAAAACATCTTTTTCAGAAGCAAAATAATACATTCTTGATTCTAACCTTCTAAGGTCTCTTGATATACTCATATTGTTCGACTGAGACAAAGTGGAGACCTGAGGGGTATTTTTTGGAGGAAGCAAGGAATAATGACACAAATTGATGAAGGGGTCTCTTCATGAAGAGTGACATGTTACTTCATCCTGGACTTATTTAACTAAATCTACTTGAGAGAGAAGAACTAGTGAAGTTATACAATAAGTGGTGAAAGAGGCATAGCTCATTTGGTGAACAGTGAATGACCACAACTTTGTTCCATTCCATTTTGAGGCTCTCTCCACGTCTGCTCCATGGGGGTTAAAACTGGGCTCTGGTGGGGTCATGACAACTGCCTTGAACCATCCACTGTTTTGTTTTTTGTTTTTCTGTGTGTTTTTGTTTCAGATGATTTTAGTGCCGAAAGCTGAGCTGTATGCATACCGTGCACACATCCAGGTCTTGAGTGTTGTACATTTATCTCTCACCAAATTCTAACCTGTCATATTGTCACTGAAATAGTGAGGAGCTCTGCCAAAATAAAACACATTACCTCACTTTGCTATTATTAGAGTAATGCATTGTAAGATAATGTGATTAAGTAGGAGGTAGAGTGGGTCATCCACTAATCAGCAGGTCAGGATACTGAACCCATAATTAGTCCGATGTATCATTGCTGCATGTCAGTGTGTGAGACATGTAAAAATGATGTATGGATCGAAAAAAAGAGTTGTATGGATGTCTCAATACAGTTCCTGGTGGAAAGCACTTAGCTAAATGGACTGCACATGTTTTCAGTGTTATTAACCACACCAATTACAATTTATCTAATTTGCTATAAAACATTTTTATTGTTGTGATTTTGCTGTCTATTAGCACAACAGGGATCAAATATCACATTGGTGGTATTAAGTCAAATATCTGTACTGTTGGAAGGACTGGCCTAAAATCTGGACTTGTAAGTAGGTTGACCTCAGGGGGAATTGGTATCCCTAGACCCATTTAGCACAATCACAGTCAAAGCTAATCCAGTTCTTCAGTTTAAGACCAAATACCTAAAAAAAAAAGAAAAGAAGAAAAAACATAATATTTTCCCAGCATTAGCATCCTAAAGTTGCCATTGTGAGCAGGATTCAGGATTTAGAGTTTTTATCCAATGCCCAAAAATAAGAAAATGTAAAGTGTCTGATAATGAATCTGTAACTAACCCGAGAGTTCAGCAAAATAAAACTCTGAATACAGCTGACTAAACTGCAACAAATAGAACAACTCCTAAAACCTCAATGAAACACAAAACTGCCTCAATTGAATGACACTGAGGGGAACATACTGTATATACTGACAGGCCAAACCAATAAACCATATGAGGGAATACAGAAAATGCAGTTACTTTAAAAAAAAAAAAAAAAAAAAAAAAAAAAAAAAAAGAAGTAAGGCAGAACTTTTCAGGCAAGTTAATATTGAGGAGCAGTGAGCATTGTGTTGTGTCCTCTTTGTTTGCTTCATGAAACTGAAACAAGATGAACTTACCAAAATAGGTTAGGGCTTAGTGCCTATAAGCTTGTTCGAAATACGCAGACATTATTGTGTTTCAGTGCTCGCTCGTCCAGCTGCTCTTGTTGAAAAGCTCCTGACGTTGCAATATTTTTTCCTGTCTATTACAGTAAATTCCACCATTACAAATCAAATGAGGTCAGGAAAGTTATTACATTTTCGATGAGGGTGCATCATTAATTGCATGGCTGTGTTACAGGGTAGTCACCCTCTGACCTCCAATTCAGTCATCTGCTGTCAATCCCCCAATTAATCATTTGTCCAGGCGTGCTAACTCAGTGCTGCGGATGGCACTGTGCAGGGATGAAGCTCCACCTTAAACTTACTGGGGCAAACCTCATTTCATCATGATTAAAATCCAGTGGTTTGAGACCTTGTCAGATGTCACACAATTAGCCTATATGGCAAACTGCCAAACCTGCTGTGTGTGTGTGTGTGTGTGAGCGGGCATGCACATTTCTAGTTGTGCATGAATGGCATGGTTGTCATGCACGAAAGGAGAGCCTGCACTCTGCAGATAAAAGCTGATTATTAAGCTCAGCTGTCACTGAGAGGAGCAAAACATACAATGGACAGCAAATGGTGGAAACAAGAAGGAAACAAGGAATGTAAAGTCTACTGTACCTGATTCTCTATCAAGACATGCAATTGCCGTATAAATAATCCAAAGGTTACTTCACTTGAAAACCAGCAAGTTGCCAAACAAATGAAGGCAGAGATTGATTCATTTACTGTGTGCACTTGAATGAGATAGGTGCAACTTGTACATTTGTCATTGTCCTTTCAATAGAACGACTCAGCAGCACACACAGGGAGAGCGTACAGATACAGCCCTGAAGCCCTGAAGCCCTGAATCCCTGAATCCCTGAAGCGCTGAGAACCAGGTGTTCCCTGCAGAGCACTAACATTAATTGCCTAAAATGGAAAGAATTGAACACCGTTTCTCTGGTATAACTTGATTCAAAAGGCCATTTGGGAGGAGAAATTTTGCAACAGCCACAAGGGAAGGCTTCCTGCCAAAAAAAAAAAAAAAACAAACAAAAAAAAACTGAAACAAAAAAGAGTCTGGAAAGTAATAGGAAACAATAAATAAAAACTTAGGTCAAAGGGTTTCATGATATCTCCTCACCTTTGACTAATGGGTGGCTGCTGTGCTATCTAATAAATGTGATACTGGGAGGAAAAAAAAACACAAAATAGCATGAAAAGTTGGATGCTGACTACAAGGCAGTAGCAATAAAATACAATAAAATAAAATCAGAGCTCGCCATAATATCTGCCCTTGTCTGTTTAATAATCCTTTTCCATGTCCGCACAGATAACTACAAGTGTTTTAACGACTAGATTGTTTCACCTGAAGTCATCTTCATCAAAATTGGAGCATTAACCGCTTCTGTCCACTGAACTGCAAGCATGGAATAAGCCATTAGCAACCTTCAAGGAGGTGTGGCGGTCAGAATTTATACTCCTGGTCTGGTTGCACCATAAAGAGCCAGGCAAAATTGTAAATGCATCACCACAAAGATTTCACAAAAAAAACCCAAAAAACTTAACTTGCAAAGATTTGAGCATTAAAACCTGACACTTGTCGTATATTGGCAATAACAGGGAATTGTTACAACATAAGCAACTCTGATGCTTTGATATGGCTCTATTGAATAGACCCAACCCCCCCCCCCCGAGTCACACAGGCCTATATTTCACAAAAAACAGCAAAGTTTCAGAGGGGATGAGAGAGTTGGCTAATTAGTGCAGATCTTCAACAGCAGCTTCCCCGGAGAATTCAATATATTGCAGCGCTCAGAAACAAAACTTTTTCCTGTTTGACTTTCAAGTAAAATGCCTCATAAATGCTAATTACTTGCTAATAGCTCTGTACTCATCTTTTGGCAGTCAAGTATGCTTCATCTTGAATCTGCAAAATACTAGATGCATTTTAAGGTAATTTGTTTGTGTGTATACGCTCCTGTATGTACTTCTGTGGATGAGAAAATGCTGAGGATTTCACAGAAATACTGCTGCCTTGTGTGAGATTTAATTTGTGTGAAGAATGATTCTGAATATTATTTTATTTTGGTATTGATTGAATATTTTCAATCAAGTTCAAGTTAATTAATGGTCATTAGTTGATAAATATATTATTAACGTTTCTTGATAAATGATAAAAATATATCTTCAGTGTTTTTTAACATTGATGGAGTGATATGCCACACAGAGAAGTTCAGTATGTGTTGATACACAGCAATATTCAGTTGTCCTACGTTCTGAACACAGATTGAAGCTCATAGAAGTGTTTTTCTTCTGAAGAAGTTGTCCCCTTGCTGTGATTACCCACGCTACGACCCTATATAGATACAATAAGTAATGCTAACTCTACACCAGTGTTACACTTGTTTTTTTGAAATTAACAATCTCGGAAAATAGTTTGTCTGTTGATTGTTGAATTTTGCACAATTACTGAACCAGAAACATTGTGGTGAAAGGAATATGATATCATTGAGAGCTTGGTTTATTCTTTACTACTAGGATGCAATCTGTGTGTGTGTTTGTGAGGCTGCTTTTGATGGATGTATGTATATGAGCACGACCTCACTGCCAAGTTCACTGTGCTCTGGTGAGGTATGCTTCAGAAGAGACTCCAGAGGAGGCAGAGTAGTTGAATATCTGCGTTGACCTGTGCATGCGTGGGATCTGTCTGTTGTCTCTGAGCACCGGCCTCCTGCCAGCGGCACCAGCCCACACAGTGAAGTGCCGTGAACAGTGCAAGTCCCCACATGGACATCGCAATTTTAATAATGCATGGATTATACAGGCAAAATCAATCCCCATTGACCTCTCAGGTGCAGTAATGTGAAGTTAGGGCAGAAAGTGATGATGATTAAATTCAACTTAAACTACAGTCACAGAAACAAGTTTCAGTTCGGGACTCAAATTTACTCATCCCTATGATGCAAATAGTTTTGATGCTCTCTGTGATTTGAAATATTTGAAATTTTACCTCAACCTTAATACAGTGTTGTTAAATGGCATGCACTTTCATCATTGAGACTTTGAGATCTAAAAAAAAAAAAGAAGTCCAAAACCAAAATATGAGTCTCCCCTTTTCTCTTACCTTATATAATAAACATAACATACAAAACACACCGTGAGATTACCCAGAGTGAAAGTAAATGTACCCCCGCTGTATTCAGGTGGAGGTGGGAATCTCAGATGTCTTAAAACTTGCAGGACAAATAACACGTAAATGATCTGGCCTTGACTCAGTATAAGCACAGGAAAGTCAGGAAATGTGTTTTCTTTGTCATTTTGGTCAAATGACCCCTTTAATTAACTCTGACTGCTGGGAAGCACAGCTGGCAAGAAGACCCTCCCACCCTTTGTTCGCTTTTTTGTTTGTTGTGCATCACCAAGAGACATTACAATCTCTGTGCTTATGTCTGTGTTTTTGTGTGTGAGTGAGAGGCACAGATTGAGAGATAGTGACGGTACCGGCACCCTCGGTACGGCTTCATCTTGGATTCAGCGATATGTGGTTTATTAACCTCTGACATGATTGGTTAAAGATGGCTGTCTGCTGGTTCATTACAGCCGATTCTCCCACAATCAGAAGCATTTAGTCTCCTTTCCTGCAAGGAGCTAGCTGTCATGATGGGATTGAACCACTTTCTGCTCTGATCTCAAACCTTCCTCATTACTGATAATTTGGAGTATTAGTTAGAGAGTGCCATCTGGGGACTCTCTAACTATCTTCTGTTTCCCAGCTTCTCTTTGCCATTTTCTGTCCCTTCCTAGACCTCAGTTTTCTGTCTCCGATTCTGTGGCACAGCTTCAGGCCTTGAAGGAAAAAGAAAAGTAAAGGGTGTTGAACATGAAAACGCAAAAGCACATAAAAAGTGATAGAGAGTAGTGGAAGAAATTAGATCATAAGGAGACCGACCTGACCTTTATAGGCTTTACCTTGTTTCTGCAGGCTTCTGGCTCTCTTCTCGCTTACAACCTCTCAGATTTCCTAAATTCAGAACATTTATATTTTAGATATTTATTTCATTTTTTATATATATATATATATATATTTATATATTTATATATGTATATATTGTTTTTCACTTACAAAGACAAAAAATGTCTAAAAAAAGATAACCATCTCTTTGTAAGTGTCATGAATTAAGTGTGATTTTGTGTGGGTGGCTCAGTACCCCCCCACAAACACACACAAACTCAGTTTGTGTGGATCTGTACTCTTTCTAAAATGGCTTGCAGACTGCTGACTGAAATTCAGCTGAAGAACAAACCGTTTATGTTCATTTTGAAAGAAATGATAAGCAGTAATGGTTTTAACAAACATCCAGCCTATGATCATGAGCTCTCAGTAGATCACAGTAAGTCTTTCAATAGGCAGCCTTTACTCTTTTTGCTGAAAAGAAACAAAATTTCAGTGAACTCAGAATTTCTAGTTTAATTTAGCACTTACTTTTCAATTATGGGATTCATTTTTTGGGAGGAATAGATAGTGTGGCATCACTGCATCTACACGACTAAGCAACAAGTAGAGTTATACCACTTAATCCTAAAATTATAGTGCTTCACCAACAATTGGAGTTCCTGTCTGAATGTACTCAGGCTTCACAAAAGGTTTGACACTCCCTATGAAATCTGTAAATGTAAAAAGAAAACAAACAAGCACTGAGTCTGTGATATGACCTTTCTTGATTTTTAAACCTTATGGGAAAAATGTACTTTCACAGGTCTTAATAGCAGTTTCACTTTTTCAGAGCACTTACCACATTCAGCACATCTTAAACAAAATACACCGTGTATATCTTTGCATTGCTTTATTGCATTGCTCCTCATTCTAATATCTCTGTTGTTGGGGCAGCATGGCTGCATAGTGCTGTTGCCCCACAACAACAAAGTCGCAGGTTGTCTGTAGGTCTGAGTGTGAGTGTGAGTGGTTGTTGGTCTCTGTCTGTCTCTGTGTGTTGGCCCTGTGATGGACTGGCGACCTGTCCAGGGTGTACCCTGCCCTCACCCAGAGTGAGCTGGGATTGGCTCCAGCGCCCCGCGACAAACAGATAAAGCGGTTGAAGATGAATGAATGAATGAATGAATGAATGAATTGTCAGGAAATGTGTACGACAAAGAAGCAGTCGGACCCTGAGATTAATTAATTAATGAATTAATCTCTGTTGTTCAACGTTCACCACCAGCAAAATTCTCGACAAATTCTTTGTCGAGCCAGCACCCTTTCAGGAAGTGAAGCCCTCCGTGACCATCATTGACCGTGAAGGTCAACCCAATATGTAAATTTTGTTGACAAAAGCTTGTTTTTATGGGCTGCGACTAGTTAGTTATCTGAGCTGAAACCTAACACGGGCTCTCTGAGAGGTTGTGGGGACGCAGCTGTAGTTGTCACTGAAGAAATTTTGCCACCAGGTCCTGAAAACAGCTGCTTGTCTGTTTAGCTAATAACACACCTGGTTGTTTTTTCATTGGCTTTGAGTAAGTGATTTCATTATACTTTTTGTGTCTGAACTAAAGTAGATTGCACTGAACCCAGCGAACACTACTGTTGCTTTAATAATTTGTCTCTGTATTATCTATTATATATTATTAAGTTCATTCTTTTACTTCTACAGTGCTGCGTTTTCCTTGTGTGTTTCTTCTTGAAGTGACAAAACTAGTCTTTAAATAGAGTAAATACTATAGTTCTGGAAGCATAGGCCACCTTTGGTTGAAAAAAAATTTTTGAAAGTTTTGGAACAATTGGACATCTTATTCGGATGAAGTGTGAAAACTGCAACTACTCCTGAGTGCTCCCTTCTTTGCCATGTTTTCTTCCTTGACTCCGTTTTTCATCTCTCTCTGCTTGTCCACTGATCATTCTTTTCATATTCCCTCCCTTTATAAAGCTTTGGGTTCTCAAATTACACAACTCTGTGCAAATTGTCCAGCAGTTCATCAGCACTGCTTCCTTTCAGTACTTGGCTTCAGACGAGTGAGCATCAACACCAAGTTGTGACACTTGCTCACTTTTATTAGTTGCAGACGAAAAAATTATTGTTATACTTATTCAAAATCAAGGCAATAAGCACAAGCGAAGGAGGGATGCACACTGTCTGTAAGTCAGTATACGACAACAAACAGCTGCCTTTCTTTTTGTGCTCGATTCTTATCTGCTTTAAAACTAAATGGACTGGGGAGAAAGGAATACAGTTGGATCAATGTGCTTTCCAGGGAAACAGTGGGGAATGAAAGCGACAATGGTTAAAACACACACACACACACACACACTCACTTCCAGTCATTCCCTTAGACCACAAACTTTGAAGGTTTTACTGCAAGGCTTGCTTCTTTTTTTCTCAATCACACACACACACTGACAACTTGTCATACCTACACACACTAACACACACAGACAGGATTTCATTCTTGATTTGAGCCGCTCTGTCAGACCTTCAATAGTGATTTTTATTCCAGTTTTATGCTGTCAAAAAGACAACAACAGTCTTTCCACCGTCCTTTTCATTCTCTCTGACAAACAGCTGCCTCTCTGACAGACACACACACATACAGAAACACACGCGCCACCGTCAGAATTCGCTGATGAATTCCCTCGGTCGAATTATTGCATCTGCCAATCAAATTTCCTATTATTCTTGTGAGTTTTGCCTGTTGTCACGAGATGATTGGGTTTGTGGGGGTGGATGGCAGCAATAAATGTTGCCATTTCCACTTTTTATTCTTTGTGCTCTGATTTACTGTCGCCTAAACACTTGATATGTGCGCCTTTTCAGACCTCTTCCTACCTACATCGAAGGTATGTTTCCTATGTTTCTTTCTGCAGTTTGTAGCCTTGCACGCAATGGCTAATCCCAGGGAACATTTTCCTGTCCATCCAGTGTGAGTGGGTCATGTCCATTTATGAATTTACTTGTGCCTGCATGTCTCTTTTCCTAAGTCATGCTGTCATCCCCATGCACCTCTCAGTGTGTTTTCTTTTGTGCATGGCAACACTGGTGACAGCTCCACAAGACCTTCAGTGCTCGAGTTGTTTCCTGTCTCTTCATAACAGAACATTGAAAAATGTTTTATTTTCAAGGGATCAGGCCAGAACAGTTTCACCGTGCCCTTGGCTCCTGAAAGTGTGACTGACACACCTGTTCACGCATCTCAGCTTGTTCTTTATCTCTCACACACATGCCCTCTGTGGCTCTGTTATATTATAGAGGCAAAGGAGTGAGGTGAAAGCAGTTTAGAGCAGGTAAAGAGGACAGAAAGTGTAGCAGTGAGCAAAAAGATAGTGACCTTGTCCATTGACCAACAACGTATGACTATAGCCACAGACACAGAGGAATGTCACAGGCAAATAAGTGTGTGTGTGTGTGTGTATGAGTTTTGTGGGTGAGTATCTCCAAGTACCTAGAGGAGTCATCTATTTTCTCTGCTGGGCTTATTTGAAGACAATGAGAGCACATGGTTTTTCCCAAGAGGCTTGGCTGTACTTCAATTTACACTGACATTGATGGGGGAGTGAACTAGCTGAGTGGCTCATTCTGGGGGATTTATTTTTAAAATAAATTATTAGTGCTAGAATGGTGTATAACAGAGAACAGAGGAGGGGAGGCAGTATATCGGGGATGTTCAGATAACAGAGGTTTGGATAAGGTAAAGAGAGCAGACAGGCTTTCTGGCTGACTGGTTTGGGTATGGGTGAAGCTGTGGTGGTTTGGGGCGGCATTTGGCAAGGTGACACAGTGTTTGTGAGACTGTGTGTATTATTAAAATGGGAGTTGTGAGCTGTCCGGACCAGCAGATAGAACCATATCTCAAGAGCCCAGCTCAAAGAGGAGGCAGCCTTAAAGAGAGCTTTAAGGCTGTCCAGCCTGATATTCACACATCTCAGAGGTATTGCCCAGTCTTTCTTTCAGAGGCCAAACACAGTGCAGTGTGTCCACATGTATCCCCTCACAGCTCTGGAACATTGTTGTGTGACATGGATAAATGCTGTTAATGCTGAAGGATGTTGCTGTTCCTCAGGTAAATAGTCTGAACAGACAGCACAACCAAGCAGCCCAGCACTTGACAGGCAGTGTGATGACTGCATGATGATGATGCGTGTGAGAATGTGTGTGTCTTAGTTAAGGGTGGCGAGAGAAAAGATGAGAGGACACGCGTTAATCTGGAAAGTTTCTGAAACACACCAGGAAACTCATTTTGATGAACTTCTTTTTATGTTTGAATAGCGGGTAAGAATTTTTCAGAAGTGTTGAATCAGCCAGTTGGCTGAAGGCATGAGGGTCCAGCTCCCTCTTTGTCTGACACATTTCCTGATTAAATCAGCCTTAAGTGTAAAACTCAACGGTCAGGCTGACAGTGTACTTGATATATTATTATGCTTTGGAGGCCACATTTATGCCATGATCCAGCATGTGATGTAATATATTTAGCTTGTCTTTGAGGTTCCATGCTTTTTATTCACTTCCACAAAGGAAAAAAACCCATTTCTTCTTCTTCTGCACAGGTTTCAGTGAAAAAATCCACCCAGACAGCTGCAGCTCCGATAGAGTGCTGCTGCCAGAGTCGTCACTCACAGCAAGAAGGCACATCACATCAGCTTTTAAATCATTATGTCGGCCTTCTATGCGTCAAAGGATAGCTTTTAATCCCTTAATGGCTGCAATGGTTACTCTGCAAAGTGCCTTGAGATAATGTGCGTTAATTTATTGATTTGGTGTTACGTAAGTAAAAAGTCAGTTTAGCGACTGGCTGGTAAAAACTCAGAGCAAAGCTACGTGTGCCGTTTATGAATAAAGCATCCAATCAATCAACTACTGAAACCAACCCTTGTTGAGAATGGGGCAGTATGGTCTGCCTGATTTATATAAGGACATAGAAGCATAAAACTAAATGTGGAAATTCTTCAATATGTAATGCAATAATGTAAAAATATAGATGGAATGCATTACCGAAAGCTATTTATTTTGTTTATTTATACTTCAATCAACCACCTCAGCTCAAATCAAATATCTTCCTGTTTGTGCTTTTTCGTGTTCTTTAATGAGTGCCATTGTTTTAAAATAGTGTTATTGATGTCATTGGTGGGATGAGTTTGTCTTGTGTGTGTTTATATTTGTGTTACCACCGACAGCATCACGGGGGAAGGTGATTATTTCTGGGGCAACTTCTGGTTGTGCCAGGTGCAGATATAACCTGCAGTGAGATTGCAGCTGTAGGGAAACTGCTCAGGGACGTCTGAACGAGGCTGCACCCCAGTGCTGCCAAACCTTTGCTGCATTTGTGTCTGTTGGGAAAAGTGGTTTTGTAGTGCTTTTGGCCACAGAGCCAAGGTGCCATTTAGTGCTGCTACCCTCAGCCCACACTCACTCACCTCCTGCCTCACCACCTCATCAGTCACAATCTCCTGCAGCTGGTCTCCCCTGCTGAAGCTCCTCTCCACTCATCAGCCAGCCAGTATTTTAACAGCCCAGATCCTCACAGACACTGCTGGATTGTTGTTGCGTCATGCACTACCCTCCAGCGCTCTTTATTGGCACTGATCCCCTGGTATCGACTCTGCCGCTCCCTGACCACGTCTCCTCGCCTCTGCCCTGGTAACCTGACCTGTCCTCCGTCCCTGACCACGTCTCCTTGTCTCTGCCCCTGACTATGAGTTCTCCCTGTGTGTCGTCTGGTTTTGTTCGCTCTGGCTATCGTGGGAGGAATTGCCTACTACCTCTTTGAAGACTCTGAGTGGTATCATCACTGTCTGTCATTCGAGAGAACCATTCTCACTTCACAGCAGGGGTACTAATTCATCTCAGTTGCTGTGAAGATTTGATTAAAGCCTTATCATATCTACACCCCTGCTGTTGTGCTGCTCCTGGGTCCTGCCTAAACCTGTGACAAGTCCAAGAGAGAAGTTTTCCCCTTAAAATGAAAGTTTTCAAGTGACTTTATGTAACATGAATATTTTATTAAAATATTTTTTGTTTATTCAAACTCTATTCCTGTAAAATGCACTTTTATTTTTAATGTAATTCCTTGCTACTATAAAGCACTTTAAAATTCTTTCTCTCTGCTATTATAAACGCAGTTGTTCTGTCTTACAACTCATGAGCTCCTCTCCTTGGGCATGATTATATGTATGGGCCTCGAGCTGAAGTGAATGAACTGGCAGCGACTCACAGAGTGATAGGGACTGCAGCAACAGTTTGACAGCCCTTGTGCCAAATCTGATTTTGTTTGGAGTATACTAGAGCCTTGAGCAAAACACTGAGTGTGCTGTGTGGTGATGACTAAATCACTTGAGAGTTGACAGATTTCATATAGTGAGTCAAAAGTCAGACAAATGTGCAGGTCAAGTTTTCCCCATTCTCTAAAGACTGCCTATTTTCTCTATGCTTTTGTTTTAGATCCAGCAAAAAGACAGATCAGTCCGTGTGTTCCTTCGAGCTAGCACTTACGGTTTTCAACATAGCCGTGATCATTAGCAGCAGCAGAAAAAAGACAAAATGCAGGGGGTTCTTAACCTTTCATTTAATTATTGGATTCAAAAAGTTATGAAATGATAAAATCCAACCACCAGCTATTCAAAGGATCACTAACTAAAATATGATGTCCTTTTTTAAAAAATTAAGATGAACAGATGAACAATATTTTCTGGACTGTTTTCTGAACATGACTCAATGTCAGGTAACCAAAAGAGATGCCAGAGAGGAAGTTACTGGTTTTGCTGCAAGAAATAGTCAGGTACAAAGCCCCAAACGCTCAGCAGACATGTATCATGTATCTCACATGTCCTAATTACTAAATCATTTCCAAAACCATTATGCAATTTCCTGCTTTTGTTAAGTTTATATCATGGACCGTTATGATGCTGCAGATAACCAAACTTTAATTGCAAACACTGTGACCTTTGTGGGAGGATTTGCCTGTCTGCGTTTCTGTTTGTGTGTGAGTCAAGAGGGTCATTCACCATGTTAAAAAATAACCAGATGAATTGCATAAATGTGAACATAAAGCTGACTTAGGTTGCATTGAAAAATATAATTGTGCCATAGCTCAGCTGCAGAGAGTGAGGCCTCATAAGTCTGTCAATTTCCAAAGGGTTTGATAGACGTCTGAGTTTTATCATCTAATAATGGGATCTGTGAATTTGCTTGGCCACACTGCTTCATAAGTCTTGTAAGTTTTTTGCAGCTTCTTTATGGCCCGATTTTTTTCAGCTAATATCAGATTAAGGTTCATTGCATGGATGCACTGTGGTCATTCGAAAAGCAATTTTATGATGAACGCAGCAGCTAATATGTGTAGTTGTGTGTCTTAATCGTAATCAGATGGACTCTTAGGATGCACAGTATGCTCCTACTTGTACTATGCATTCTGGTTGACCCCATGAAAGGTTTACAGGTCTTGTTCCTGTGAGAACTTTACTCTCCATTCTCATACACCACAGCATCTTCGGTGACTGCTAATGGAGACAAGGCAAAACGCTGTCCATGAGGGCAACAGAACGACTGACTTGGACTCTCAGGGCCATTACAGAGGCCTCCATTATGTGCACTCTTCACTGGACATACACATATATGCGCACAACAGCAATTAAGACTATAGGTGCATAAAGTAGTCCACCTTAAGTAGCTTCCCTCCACACCACGCCATGCATATTTTATAACAGGCAGCATTAAAAGCCAAAAGAATAAGGAATGCCTGGCTAGGCAGCTGGGTTAGCTCTGTGCCCCACTTCTATTTTAGCTCGGCAGCTTTCATTTTTTGTTAAAAGCATGCAGCAGAGAAGTGGACAAAGGTGCTATGAGAGTGAACTGGAGGTTGGTAAATGTGGAGAAGGTGGAGAAAAGCCACAGATTCCTCCTCTGGCACTAAATTGCGTTGTTCACTAGTAAGCTTCTATCTGTCTCTTCTGACTCATTTCTAACCTTTTCTCCACCTTGTAGCTCCAGCCAGCTGTCCATATCCAGTAAGTCGTGACAAGCTCAAACCCAAAGTGTTTAGTGGAAGCTGATCATTTCACTGAGAGACAGCTTACTGTTGGAACTGACAGCCAGTGGCGGGACCCAAGACTTCTTCTACCTAAAACACATTCAACAAAAGATGCATCCGTCACTGTGCTTGTGACTGAGAATATCAGCTGAGTGGCACCTTCGGTTTTTGGTGAATTTTTTTTAGTTTGAGTGTCACCCTTTGAATGGGTGATAGCACCTTACTGTGCAAAATATTTACTTGTTTGCAAGCACATCAGGCAAGTTGTATCACCCTGGCAAGTCGACATCCTTGTCTGTCATCACTAGCACAGTTGTACTCTCTACCTCACGGCAAGTCACACAGGCAGGTTGTTGCGTCAGTGTAACTCTCAGGAGCCAAGCAGTTTCTTTGTCCTTCTTTTCTCGCCCCTGATGGAGGGAAGTGAAGGACTCTGAGGTCAGATAAGAGTTATCTCACACTTTGTCTCCTACTGGTCTTTTTCTGTCCACTAAGAATACATTTTAAATTTTGACCAGTGATTTGTTTTTACCAAGTGTCCACGACTAGAAAACAGTTATTTGCGTTCATCTACATTTGTTGATTTAAGGTATCAACCACATGACAATGACTTTCAAATCTGATTGTTGTGAATCTGAGATATAACATTCAAAGTTTTTCAATTTGGTTTGACCAGTGCCAACTAAATCAATTTGTGACCAGACAAATCAATTTAGTGAGCATTCAGAGGTTTATTGAAGTCGTGTAAGCACAGAATCCGCTGCCTGAAATGAGAGTCAAGGCATTTTGGAAGGTTAAGCATGCAAGAGCTGCTTATATACCCACTTTTATTACCACTAGGTAATGCTAGTGAGTGAATATGAGCAGATGGGTCCATGATTGTGAAATGTTCATGACGGTGAATATTTTTGGTGTTACTCGTCATCAGAGCTACTGGCTTATGTCAAATGCTCATTATTCTGTTCTGGTCAGCCATTTGCTGGTGAGTCATCAGAGGAAATGAGATAGTATGACATTGATACATACCCTTCAGAAATATAATCTTATGCTGCTATTGAATGGATGCTGTAAGTCAGCCTTCTGACCTGCACCATAGTTGTTAATATTTATTCCAGTTCAGGCAGAAAAACAAATTTGTTAGTTTTAGGTAAATGCTGCGGTTTACAGCATTTCTTTATATTGATTAAAATGATAAAGACTTTGTTGTGAGAAAAGAATAATAATGGCCACGGTTAAAACAGACCAGCACATAACAAACAAATTAACATTTTATCACTTCACTCACCCACTCTGAGTGGATTTGCAATAATGCCAAACTTCCTCACTCCATAGGTACAGGGACCATAATTGCTGCAGCCACTAGAGGGCTGCGTCACTTGAATATTAACGAATGTCATTAACCATTTCCTGTTTTTCTTGTGGCAGTCTCCATTCAGCTGCTCCTTCATTTTGTCTGCATTATTTCTGACATTATTCACTTCATTGCAGCTCCATCAGTATATAACTTACTGAATCTGTGGTATACAACAAATTATTATAATAACAAATTATTTTCATATTGAGTTTGTCTTATGAGTTCTTTGTTTTACACACATATATATATATATATATACAGAACAAAAAGCACCCCAAAAAGCTTTATTTCAAGCTGATAAGGTTCTGTGGGGAGGAGAGAGGCGAGCAGTTGGACATTTTGGATTACCATACTATCCAAGAGAGATGCATCCTGGCAACTAGGTCCTCCAGGATACAAGGCCTTGACTCCAGACTCTAGGCTGGCTCTGGAAGTGTGTGTGCATGCGCATGTGCGTGTGCATGTTTGTGTGTAGAGCTGGTATGTTTGGTTGCCATCTGCAAGCTCTAGGGTTCTGGCAAAGGTGGGCACACAATCACATGCAGAAACGCACACAAGCGCTCACACACGTGCAAGCATATGAACATATTCTTCAACACACTCGGTTCCCTCGCTGTTGCAGCTTGTCAAAGTTTTGGGTGTGAACAAAGCTAACTATAATCACTCTCAATGCAAAAAATCTAAATCCTATTTCAAGGAAAGCAGGCAGTGCTGAGCTGAACAAAGCCTCCAGCAAAACTCCCTCCCTGTCTGAAGCTCTTACTTTCTTTTTCTCTCACACACGCACTGAAATGTGTCCTGCGATATTAAGGAATGTGAGTATTATCACTGTAGGCAAATCAGTTGCATTCTAAGATGTTGAATTACTCACACCCTCTATGATTCCTGTGATCAGCTGGAAGAAATATATAAAACATGAAATATAAATGACTGGGATGTAAATGTGAACAGTTGGTGTTGCCAGAGGGACATAAAAGTTCATTACAAACGTTTTAGTGATTTGGCTGCGATCAATGCGAAGATACTTCATTGCCAAAGCTAATGCTTGATGGTCCAGATTAGCTCCTTAATACTGCAGGTCTATTGCTAGTGATTATGAGCTTAACTGAACAAAGAGATTTGTATCATACACATTTAGGGTCTTATAAACTGCCAAAAAATGACAGTCAATCAAAGCCACGTCCATGCAAGTTTTTTTTTTTTTTTTTTGCCTATTTTCTTTATGTCAGTCCCGCTGGTGTGCTGCTAGTGAGGATAGAGCGAATCAGAACATAACATCACTGCACATCCCAACATTTACATTTAACAAATGACCTCCGTTCTTGTCCTGTTGGAGTGCCGGATGCAAAGTGAAAGAGCAGTTATAGATCATATTTGCTAAATACATTGAAGCTGATTAGAGTTGAAGGCCGAAAGCTGCTTTTCCTAATCCCAAGATTAGTAAAATAATAAGGGGCCTGTCTTCCTGCTCACGCTCACAGAAACAAAAACTGAAATTTTGGCACAGGCCAGAAAACAGAGCTGGTATCTCCTCTCTCTCAGAACGATCCCTTGGCTAAAGAAGTGACAGTCCTAACTGGAAGAGCCACAGCAAGCCAGTAAGGCTTCTTGCCAGACTAGTGTTTCCAGTGTGAACAGTGCTTAGAAACCTGCTAGTGTGCTAGGAAGAGTAGCCCAGTGCAAATTGGAGATTACCCTACTAGCACAATTGAAAAGGTTCCTCCTGGCCTTTTTTTTCTGAACTGTGTTTATTGTTGCAGTCTCTTTTTTGTTTGCTTGGTAACATCCACACAAACACAACTCCAGGCCGGATTGCCAAACTCAGTGGACGTCTTTCAGTAATTGTGCAAAAAAACAAAAAAAAAAAAAAACAAATGCCACATAAATTTACAAAAGTTTCATTTCAGTGTGTGAAGGAGAAACTTTCTTCCGAAGATTTCTAAAAATCTAAGAAATTTGAGGAATTTAACAGCCCTTGCATCAGAGAACTTTTCTCTCTTGAGACACAAGATAAAATATTTGTTAGCCATTTCATTCATTTTATCATTTGTGGGACAAAAAAATGTAACATCATGAAAAGATAGACAAATATGATTTTGAGGGTCAGCAAAACTATCAAACCAATACAAATGCATGAGCAATGGGAGAAGCAAAGCAAGGAAAATAGAAAATACAATTATCCATGTCTGTTTGACCCCAGGGGAATTCACAGAATAATGACACTGGATCTAATTCACTTGCAGACGGGCTGAGCAGCATGTGAAGCTCAATTCACAGTGGATTCAGACCATGAAAAAGCCTCTTTCCCTCCAACCTTTCGAACAGACAAAAAGCTGTTGCATCTCTACTTCTTGTGAGAATCAGAGCTTTGAATCTGTATGTGGGCCAAGGCACCACGGCCAAAAACAAACTCTCACTGTGAATGAATATATACGTTTGCTTTATTCTGAATGCCCTTTCATACAGACCGTATGAAAGAGGACAGGCAAGCATACGGTCCTGCAGACCGGCTACTTGCCTGACATTAGCGGGAGATCAGTGAGTGCATCTAATAACGTATTCTTTTTAGAAACTGCAACTCAGTGGAGCGTGAATAGAGGCTTTTCGTAGGAACCCGTCTCATATTGGTGTGAAATGAGGTGAAAATAAGCGGACAAAAGAGACGGCTTTGCAGGAAGTCTACCCCAAATGTCTGTGGAGGATTGTTGAGGTGACCCAAACAAATCAGCTTTTGAAGGGAGTCAAGGGTGAGTTCAGAACTCTGGGAAACAAACGCACGCGCAGTCTCCTCTCGCTGTCAGCAGATACGCATGTCAGAGCCGGTGCTGTCACTTTCTCAGTGCAACGATCTCAAACTCTGGTTCCCCGCCTTTTGGGCCCTGTGCTCGCAAGAACATGCTAGTTGCTCTGAACAGCAAACTATAACCACAAAACTCTGCAGCCTGTGAGACTTTTCACCCAATGTATACAAGAAAACATGCAAACGCAATCAGTGCCACAGTGTTTGAAAAAAGCCTCAAATATTTTTGACAATTAATAAATTCTGAGGAACATAATATACTAAATGGCACCTCTATCTGCAGCACAGAGGTGTTTCATGTGAGGGCATCTGTGTGCCGCATATTTATCAAAGTGACAGCAGGCGTCAGGGATACAGGGGCTCCAACATAACAGCTTACTCACTAATGGCTTACACAGCCACGGATCATTATCCCTCACAGCACAGCACAACACAACACAACATTGCATCGCACAGCACCACGCTGCACGGCAACCCCCTCAGTCCCAGCATTACACTGACTGGAGTGAAGTGTGAAGTGTGAAGTGTGTAGAAGGTTGATTAAATCTTTTTGCAGAACACTTCAGCATCAAAATATTCCCATGGGTAACTTGTAAGTTTAATAGCTTGAAGTTACTTGTGCTGCTTTATGTATAGTATTTCAGTTTATTCAGACTGTTTTTTCTTGTTTTTTTTTTTTTTTTCAGATTGTCTGTAAATTGTGAGAGTTGAAAACAACACACAATTGTGGGTATTAATATCCTGTCCCAAAAAAAAAAAAAAAACCTTTTTATTTTCCACGGTCCCATATCTCAGGAGTTAACTCTGTGATCAAATGTCAGTTAGACTGGTAAGAACTACAAAATAAAGAACCGAATTCTAATTGTTTTCCTCTCACCCTGACAGTGACATAAAAAGGTTGTGACTCAATAAGTAATTAAATTCTTGAAATGAGTTTGTGCTGATCTGAATATGTGCGAGAACTACTGTTATTTATTTACTGTTGTTTTCTGACAACAACAATGCACCACTTCAGGCTGTCTCTTCCTGGAACACAAACAGAGCTTGACAATGCTGACCCACATACACAAGCAGAGAGAGATGTCGAAGCAGACTCTTAGTCATGCATCTATGTCAGAATGTCTTTTTCACCGAGGCTTATTGGAATCACCATTAATCGTTCTTTGGTGGCCATTCAGCAAGGCGGAAACAGTCAATGACAACAGCAGTAACACCTTATCCATTCTTACAAAAAAAAAAAAAAAAAACTCTTCTTAATGAGAAACTAGATTTTAGAATAAGGACAATTAAAACTCCCTGTAGCTGTTTGTGGAACCAGCACTCGTTTCTCTTGGTGTACATTAAAATGCTAAATACGCTTCCCAAACTATACTTGATATATAACATCATAAATAAGCCGTAGATGCCAACTGTCTTTTTTTCCCCTTTGGTGGTGAGAATCAGCTTGCGAGGAAAAGCAGAGATGTGGTTGAGGACAGTGAGAGTGGGATAGGCCCACAGAAAACGTTTGGATGTGTGAGTGGTTGGGAGAGGTGAAAGAAGGACAGCTTGTGCCTTACAGGTGAAAAGACTGATGATCCAGCGGTAGTGTCAAGAGTAGATGTGTAGGGACAATGAAAATCGAGAGAGAACGGGATTGCGCCATCTGTTTGCCACAGACAACAGAAATAGTGATGGATTCATCCTTTAGTCAATTAGAATTCAGCGAGAGGGGGAGAAAAGGGGGGATGGCAAGAGAGAGAAAGAGCGAGCGTGGTGTGTTGAAGAGCCCCTGTGAAGAAGAGCGCAATGTCACAGGCCAAGTGTGAATGGCTAGCACAGCTGAGTGAGGGAGGTGAGAGCAGAGCCTGAGGGGAGAGAGGAAAGATGTCTTGGAGGCGAGGGTCGCAGGTTGGCTTGGGTTGAACATTGGGGATTCAAGATGATCAGACCAACTGGGTAGAGGCTGAGACAAACCTTTCTGCATTTTGGCCCTCAGTGTGTACTAAGCTGCAGTTTTCCCACTCCTCAAAATGTTCAGCCCAGTGGGTGAGCTTGAAAATACAAATCTGGTGTTATAACATAGAGACAGGTGAACTAAACCTTTTGAACTATCAAGAAGACAATTTTGTGCTGTAATAGTCTGTTGTTATGTAACAGAATGTACTGTAGCCAACAGAACAATCAAGTTACAGTAGAATGTTTCCATGAAAGAAGGAAAATTTATCACAGTTGCTAACATTTGACAAAGCAATGTAATACTTTTTCAAATGAGTCAGGATTGGAACTATGCTGTGAAACGAAAAGATAAACAGAGATACAGCGCTGACCGTGGGAACCTTTCAGTTTGGTTAGCACTGTCCACTCACAGTGAGAGCCTTTTCTGTGTGGACACATGTATTTTCGGTCAGTTGCTTTAAATTGCCCATAGATGTAAATGTGAACATGCACTGTTTCCATAAATCTGACCCATCCAGGATGAACACTGCTCGCACTGAAAGTCAGCTGGGACTGGCTCCAGCAAGTTGTTGAAGAACCATTTAAGGAACAAACTACATTGTGTGTGTGAGTGTGAGCGATTGCTGGTCTGGACCGGTGTCCAGGGTATACTCCACCCTCACCCAGTGTGAGCTGGGATTGGCTCCAGCATCCCCACAAACCGGAAATGGACAAGCAGTAGAAGATGAATGAGTGAACTACATTATTCTCTGGTTTTTGGCGCCTCTGTTTTGTGGTTCCTGCTCCCTAAGATGTGTTACTGTCCCTGTGCTAGAATCATCTAAATGCCACCTCTATGTTGAATAATTGCAGTTAATTGAACCCGTGTTTTACTCATTGCATGCTTCTAATGTAGCTAGCATTTTGCATTAAGCAGGTAGTTCATACGGCTCTGGTGCCACTGAAAGACAGGGATCAGTAAGCGGCGAGGCAGATTTAATTGATATTACAGCTCAGTTAGATGCCAGATTGATTTACCATGACTCCCCAAGTGAGTGCTTAACTGTGCAAGTATTACAATGTAAACAAATGAAATGGGTGCTGCTATATAAATGCTGACCAATGATAGTGTCGAAATTGGTTTTGACATTTGAAAGACATTTATGATAACGACTTTGCCGGCCAATCTAGAAAAAAGCAGGCTAAAGAGAATTGGCTAGCAAAAAAAAAAGAAAAAAAGAAAGAAAAACTAAACTAAAATATTGCTTCGGTGCTGCTCAAGTAATCCACCAGTCAGGCGTTACGCTTGTGTGCCACACAGTCTGGCATCACACACAACGTTTGCACAGTTGTACAAAAAACAACAAAATGGCCCAGTGCTGTTGTCACTGCATGCATGATTACTTCTTAAACATTCAAACGTGCTTGTCTTATAGATTTGAAACAGTGCAAATGCAAACTTGAGTGTGCCAAAGTGACAATTGGTTTCAATTTTAATTTTGAAGTTTTTGTCTGTGTAATCCACAAGTATTTGGTCTCATGATTTTAGTAGTATGCCACATTCACAGAAACAAAAGCTGTGGGGACAGGAAAAGGGGCTTAGTAGAAGTAAGTATAAGGAGGAGTGTTCCTGCAGGGAAGGTGCTTGTAAAGAGTGAAAATGGCACCGGGGCATAGAAACATAGAGCGGTAACAGCCCAGCCCTGCTCCCAGCTGACTGCAGGGGGAGCAGACTCCAGGAGCGGCTGTGTTTACTCTCACTGCTGCCCTGCTCTGCAACAGTGGAACCTCACTGCTGGAACAGCATTTTTCCGCAGAGACCATCAGTGCTAATTCTATTAACCAGCCACTTTGTCAGGCCTGTGGATTATAAATCTGTGTATACATTGACTTGCTCGCTGAACTTATGAATTCTAAACTATTACCTTATAACCCGTCTGTTGCACCACAGACGGGTTTTCCCTGTTAGAAATGTTCCCTGGTTGTGGCGCAGATATTTAATGCTGGTGAACATTTCATGGCACAAACCACATGGCGAGGAACCCAGTTCGAAAAAAATGAAAACAAATTATACATTCCTTGTCCAAGGAAAGGATATCCTTGTCTCTTGCCCTGTCTGTCTGTCCTTCAGCCCTCCAGTCAAAGGGGGAATAAAGTTACACTAAGATTCTGTCTTTACAAGTCTTCAAGGTCCTAGACGGGAGGGCAGTGAGAACAGATCCCCTCCGTGACCAATGAGCCTTAAAGAATAGAGAAAATGACCTCTGAGAGTTGCTGAGACATAGATGGAGGGCCGAGAGAGGAGTGAAGTAGAAGAATGAGGAAATTAAAGTTGCAGAGGGAGGAACTTTGAAATTGTCTGGACTGTGTGGAAGTGGGCGCTGAAGGGAGGTGATATGATACATGCTGAGTCACTAATGAGACTTGTGATGTTGATGATGGCTGTGGAGGGTGAGAAAGAAGATATTTAAATATGTCCATAAATATTTGAAATAGCTTAGATGAATCTGGTTAATGGAAAACCTTGCATATTTTCCACCTTTTTGCAGGAATTAGTCATAAGTTTGTCATGTTTATAGCATGTGCTGTGCAGCAATTTTAGATCGAACTCACCTCGTCTCCTCCAATAAATCAAAGTGCGATGTGCAGCATCTTATTGCAAACCTGTCTTTTTTGAATTGTCCACCTAGGTGTGCAAATCAAACTGTCACACAGTGACCGGTGAATCTTCTGAGGTGGCGAGCAACAGACGAAACTGTTGAGACAAAGAAACATGCTTATCTCTTCATTTTCAAAAGTAAAATAATATCAAGAGGACAATCATGCAAACGCCAGAAGGGATGGAGATTTTGCTGATGAGATGCACAATGAATTCGTAAACACTCGAGGAACTGTGTGGCATGTAGTTTTAATTACAACAGACAACTGGTACAGATAAAAAGCCCTTTACACTTGTCAAACACAAATTGGTTTCTCCCCCTATAGATTATTTTTTCCTACCTTGAGAATATATATGCAAATGTATTTTTTGCCCTACCTATTTGAACATGTAAAGCAAATCTCTGAATTCGATACCTTAATACCACAGTGGAAGTGATTACTCTCCTTGCCCTTCCTTCTTTTGTCAGCGCGGCCATGTCCTGTTCACAAAGTGCTGGGTTAGTCGAGCACTGCTGGGAGCATTTGTGCATGGCCTGGGAGAGATGGTTCCTCTATGAAACCACTTTAGTTCCTCTACATGGATTAGTTTTGCATCATAGATGTGACATTTTTGGCAGTGATGTCATTGAGGTACACAGACAAACTTAATTTTGTTTACTTTAAGTCTTTTAGTAGGAACAGGAGAGAGTGTGTCACACTGCAATTTTAGAATCAATGGTGATTTTCTGGGCAACATTGTGCATCTGAAAAAGTAATGAAGCCTGACAGACAAAGATTCTTTGTATAATTACATTGTGGAAGTCCACCCTCCAAATGATTTTGATTTTTTAATCCCTTGATAATTTGAAGTGAGGTGCTATCTATTTACCTGTGATGGAGGACATCCATTTCCTTTTTGGATATGCATTTGCATTTGTTAGTTTGTTTTGTCGCCATTCATCAATATAATTGGGAAACAGAACTTTTAATTAGCACATCTAATATCAGTTTGTCATTTTCCTACCATTAGTCTTTGTAATACCATAATTTAATCATCATATGCTACAAATTTAATCAGCCACTTTCTGCATATGTTTAATCCAATCTATCACAAGTAATCAACTGATATATAATGTGCGTGAAAGTCCAGGTGGCAGACCAAATTATTTAAGATTCTTTATCTTCTATTGATCTTTTACTATGACAAGCTGAAGGACAGACAGGCAAACAGAGAAAAGAGACAAAGACAGTCAAGGACAGCGACAACAATAGAGATGGAGACACTGGTGAAGGAGAGACGGAGCCACAGTGAGGGTGTTGTCACTCTGCCCCATTGTCCTTGCACGGCACTGTAGATCAACCGTATCTAGTAGCAACAGACGAGGAGAAGCTCTGAAAACATCATCCCATGCACTCTGTGCTCAGTCACATTGAGGTGTCATCATCCCATAACAAAAAATCTGATCAGCTCCATGTCTGTCTGACTTTCAAGCGTCCAATAAACCCACATCTTCCCCACAGTGACCACAACGGCAACGGAGGGCATGCTGGATGTTAGTGAGCTCAGGCAGGTTCTGAAAACAGACATGAACACGTGTTTACACAGATACATGCATGTTTTTGCATGGATACATACTTACACATGTAAACACACCACTAACCCACATTTCTGCAAATGTTCACACATATACAAATACACGCATGCACACTTGTGAACTCACAAACATAAAGAAGCAGAAAAGGAAGCGTGAATCTATAAATATACCACACTAGAACATCAACACAAATACTCACCTTTTATGCAGTTTCACTGACTCATCAAATACACACACACACACACACACACACACTCAGGGCATCTGTTTATCTGGCAACCAATCTTAATTGGAGCTGCTATTCTTGTACGATGGGTCCTCCTCCTGTCTCTTCCCTCCTCCTTCATCTTCTGACCACTTCTGTTTGGTTTTTTGTCCTCTATACCGCATCCTCTGCATTTCTATTTTGGCTGAATGGAGCTGACCTTTCTCTTTCCATCTATCTGTAGGAGATCCAGAGCCTCTCATCAAAAATGACCTCTCAGCGTGGCCTCCCCGTCCCCCCCTCCCTTCTAGTCTCACTATGTTGCCTCTCCTCCTCTCCTCCGTCTGTCCTTCTCCGGCGTGCCTTTGTTCTCCTCTACATCAAGTTAGAGGGACAGAGGGTTGCAACCTCAAGCAGCGGGTGTTGCAGACAGAGCCTTTGATCAGAAGGAAAGCAAAAAAAGGTCGCTGACAGACTGTTGAAGCTCATCCCTGGCAGCCTTAAGATGTGAACTCTAGCTCAATCCATTGCAGACACAACATAAGAGAATGTGCATGACAAAGACAACAAGGTGGCTGTGGTTTCAGCTGTGCTGCCCTGTTGTTTTGATAAACATATGTGCATTAAATTTGTTTTCTGTGATTATGCTGGCCCCCAAAGTATTGAAGAGCGTCAACACTGTTTGTTACTGTATTGTTTTACTACAGGCAAATTAAAAACATGTTGTGTAATCACCCAATCTTTTTAAAACAGCATAACAAAATAAAAACTGGACCCTCTTTACAGACATGAATGTTAATTCATTCCAAAGAGACTATTCCCAAGCAGAAAGATGAAGCTTCTGCATCTGAGCAACTTTTGGCAAGACAAAGTGATCGCAAAACATGACAAACAATCTCTAAACGGTCCCAACTTCAGACATGATGTATAATCCCTGATTTCAAAAAGGGTCATGAAACATTCATTTCCAAATACATCATTAACCTATTTGTATTCTCCTTGATTGATTTAGGTTTTTGTCATTGTAAATTTTGGTAAACCTGCATTTTCAAAGCTAAATGTTGGACAATAGCATGTAAATTTCTACGGCAGTTAGAGGAAGTTAGCGACATCTTGAAAGTGAGACAAACTTTTACTAACTCTAGATCCTTAAATATGCAGCAGCAGCCCACCCAACTTAATTAGTAGCTTGATTAAGATGAGTAGCCCTGAACTGGGATCATTGCTTCTCAACATGAAGCAGAAGAAGTAACAGGTGTATTTTTTATTGCTGAGGCAAGCTTTCAGGACTATGGAGCGTTCTGCCTCATTTTTTAAACTGAAGAGCATTTCCAGAATTAAGCAGTTTTTTCTTTTTCACTCCCCTGTGATTTCGAAGAAGTCAGCAATGCTTTTATCTTTTTCCTCCTTCAAGTCTATGAATCCCTGTCTCGGTTACAAGTTTCCGTCTCTCCAAAATGCAGGAGTTTAGGGATCACATTTATGTTTTGCTGGTTTTGCAACAAGCTCAAGTTGCAGCCTGAAGTCTTGGTCCCAGTAGGCTCCATCCAAGATGTAGATTACAAAGAGTAGGCAGCTGAAGTTTTGCCTCTGGGGCTCCTAGACTATCGAACTCTGACAACCAGAAGTTTAAGAAGTTGTGTATCATCCTAAACTGTAAATAAATCTTCAAAGGATCATTGAATCATAACCTAGAACTCTAGGCCTACTGTGCATTTCCAGCACTGATATGGACCTCTCAATCAATAACAGTGACTCAGAGAATATAAAACTGCAAAATGTGTTGAATCTTTTCAAGTGGAGGCCAAGAATAATGGGTTTCAGTTGACAGTGACAACCTTACGTATTAGTTAGCAGAATTTTGAATATATTGAGGTCACAGGTTGTTTTAATTCATTAATGTATGCAGCATAAATGCAGTCAAAGGTAAATTGAATGTTGGATCAAGTCCTATAGTTTTGTAATTGTAGAACAAGTCCATAAAATAATAAAAAAACAACATTACAAGATGGACTTTAACCTTGAATGGTGATCATTTAATAACGTTATTTACAGTGATATAAAATGAGACATATTAATAGACTGTGCTTATTTTAGAGTTGGGGTTTTCTATTTTTTTCTGTCTCACTGGCTGTTTCAGGGTCGACAGAGCAGACTAGTGAATGTGTGTCTGACTTCCAAGGTTAAACAGCATACAGGAGTTGGCATTCTTGTGCTCTCCTGCAGGGACCGGCATGGACTTCACACAGCTCACACGGCTTTATTGTTATCTATATGCCAAGTCCAGAAGTGTGAGAGTGTGTAACTGTACCAACAGTCTAAGTGCTGACTCCAACAAAGGAGGCCTGTTGAGACCTGCAGAAGTTGGTTAAAAGGTGGGAAAATGAGAATGCTAAGAGGAACATCAGGAGGAAAAGTGAAGAGAAGAACATATAGCAAACAACTGGAAAGCAAAAGCATGAGGAAGTGTTTGAGCTTTTCGCTCCCACAGGGCAGTGGGCGCTGAGTCAGGACAGAGCACAGGTGAATGCTGGCCCAGGTGAAGCTATAATTTCCTGTCCGTGGTGCGTGTGGGCTTTGCACCTGCAGAGAGACATCCTGAAACACAGCTGCTCACTGTCAGCAAGGCGCAGCCCAGTTAGATAATAAAGGTGCAAACAGCATTATTTACTCATGCACTCTCATATTGAACTGCAGAACCACCCACTTTCTAGCGCTGCCAGTGGTCTGCTCAGCTCAGCTTACCTCAGCTCAATTCAGACCAGCAGACTGGGTAAGAGAGCGCGAAAGAGGTGCCAGACCAATTGTTACATTTTCACTAAATAGCACGGAAGACACACTGGCCTTTTGGAAGACATTAGGCAAACGGTTTGAACAGGTGGTAAAAAGAAGCCAATCACATTTGGCGGTCTGGAGAGAATGCTAATGAAGAGGTTTGACCTTTGGACATCAGAGCCCGGTCTAGAGACGCCTATAGAGAGGAAATAAAGGGGCACAGGGAGAAGAAGAGTGTGTTTTTAGGGCAATGGGAAAGGACAGGGGAGCTCAGATCGTTCAGCTGTTTAAGATTTTCTCAGTCTCACAATCACCTTTTGCACATGTAAATGGAAAATATGTCTAGCCAGAAGCTGTTTCATTTAATGCGCTGTAATACTGAAGTGCTAATGTATTAGCTTCATAAAATGATTATTATGTTTCATTCCATCCAGATTATGCTAATCATCCCGTGATGTTTTACAATGTCTGGGGCATAATTTCAAAGTGTATCACTACACGCCAGAGTTCGGTGCACATTCACTGGTATGAATATTAAAACAGACACATCTAAGTCATAAAATAGTGATGACTGAAGGGTGGCTGATAGCCGTGGCTAGCAACAGGAAGGATAGTCCGTTGTGCCTTGAGAAAGTATGTAGGAACATCAATGGACGATGGGCTGAGGTGTGATTGAATTATTCACAGTGTGCAAGTGGCATGCAACCCCCCCACCATTAAGGGGACACACATTGTAGCAGCAGATAGGCTGCATTGACTTTGATCGTTTCCTCTTTCTAAACGCAAAACAATCGAAAGAATAAATTAACATCAAGTCCTTCCACTGGAGTGGATTGTGCTCTTTAATCAGGTTGGAGATTTTTAAATGTGATGGAGGTAACAATAGCAAGGAGTAAAACACACTGACAAGGATCAGCTGAGATGGACACATTGTATTTCCCGATCTACTGATAACATTCAAGGCACGCAGTGCCGTCACTTCACATCAAACATGGTCACACTTTGAATAATGGGAGATAAACGTCTTTTTCCAACAATTATAATGCAACATTTTTTTAGCCTCTTTGAAAAACACAACAATCCCTTTGTCCTACATTTCTTTCTCAGCGCTGGCAACAGGCCTTAGAGAAAAGGATGACACTGTTTTCATCACACTGTGTTCCCAACCAGTCCATCTTCCGCCACCTCAAACAGATTATTTTATGTTTTTTTTTTGGTTTTTGTTTTTGTTTTTTTAAATAATAACTGGTTGTTCTATTTTTTGATGACAGCAGTTTATGTTTGCATAGGGTCAGCATTTTCTTGTTCTACTGGCTGCTCACATTTTCTACTGCATGAGGCAGAGCGCTCCATTGTTTGATCTGGTTGAACACCGCTCAATTTTCCTCTTTGGACTCCCCAGCCCCTGGATACCACAAATACCGACAAAAAAAAAAAATGGCTCATCTTGATACACTAGAAAGTTTTTCAGTCCAGTCTCTGTTTCATGACCTGTCGAGTGTACTTTGGTCTCGAGTTCCACTTCATTTGTTGGGCAAAACTATGCACACGTGCACAAAACCGCACAGAAACCGACAAGCATCCTTAACACCCAAGAAAAAAAAGTGACTAAATGGAGACAGAGAGGCGGTAGGAGGTGTGGTGAAGAGGCAGAGGTGACAGACAGAGGATAAAAGAGGAAAGAGGTGGAAGCGCTGCCGTGCAAAGTGGTGCTCCATTGCAGAGGTCAAGTAATGAGGTAATTGGCATAAGAAGCTGGTGCAGGTGTTCTCAGCTTCTCAACTTGAAAGCTTGCACATGGGAGAGCGCACATTCATAGGCGCACACACACACACACACACACACTTGACTACAGTCTTGTAAAAAGCTAAACCCTACCTTGGCTAATTAGCTGATGGTGAAGGTCAGTGAAGGTCAGCGTGTGTTTGAGAGAGATAAGTTTCTCATTAATGGGTGAGTACCTGGACTTGACCATATAGGATCTTCTTCACTTTCAGTCACACACAGGCAGACTTACCGCGCTTACTGTAGGTATTCCTCCTGAATATTCTGCCAGAGCGTTGTTTTTGTTTGTTGACTTCCCACAGCTCAAGACACAAGTCAAAAATAGAAAACTCTTTGAGGCAGAGTACGTCAGACTGTACATTCCCTGTCTAAAATACCTGTTATATTTTCCATCACATCTTACAATTCACTTCCTTTAGCCTAAACCCATCGCTCCACTTTTATATTTGAACTATTTGCATTTTAAAGGAACCACCACCTCATCGCAGTTTGGTGAATATGTGAGAGTGGGAAACATACAAACACATCTCTTCAAATCTTTAAATTGAATTTGGTTGATTGATTAGGTCTACAATGCTCTGCATCCTTCACATCCTATAATAACACCAGGAAAACGCAGGATATGCGGAATATTCTGGACTGTGGTTTGAATTTATACATTTTTACCAAAGCTTTGTGGTGCTTTGTGTACACACAGTGTATGATCATAACTACAACAAAACTGCATTACTTTGCTCTTTTCCTGCTTAGATGGCAGATATAAGACAATAGCTGTCTATTAACATATTCATAAACTTATTTCATTTTTATATGCATCTGTGGGGCTTTGGTATAATAAGTAGGTCACAATGAACCTGATGATAAGGTAAAAGTTCTACTGTACTAAGCATTTGAACATGGAATATGTGCTGTCTTTTATTTCATGTACTTGTGATGTGACCCTGCTGTATTAAATAAGAGGCAGAGAATTTCATCAGACTATAATCGAAACCTCAGTCTGGAGGCGATTTCAGCATAAAATACGTCTCCCTACTCTGTAACCTTAAGTGCAAAAGGCATTTTTAAACTCTTGCTGACACAGATACAAAAGGGCCACTGGAACATCATATTACATCTTTAATTTTCCCACTCCTATGCAAACTTCCTCTCTCTTCCACAACTCCATTTTCCTCTTAAGCACGCTCTATTCCACCTTTCCTTCTGCTCCCCTTTTCTCGTTGCTCAGCATCTCCTTTTATCACTGTCTCCCTCCCCTTTATGAGTAGCACAGACACATGTGAACTGGTCAGAGAAGAGGGTGAAGAAAGGGAGGGAGTGTGTGAATCAATATGCTCTTTACCTTGCCCTGTGGCAAGGCTAGAAATCAATGGCAACGGGAAATTAAGCTGTAGTCTTTAAATAAATTGACGACACAGAAGCACACAACAAAGTGGCTTCGTGCAAAATGTACAAACCTGGCCAGATTAAAGTGTAAAGGATGTTTCAGTCCTGTGAACTCTGTTTTCTTCTGCTTAGTGTCTGAG